>NC_056466.1:18867658-19167658 GCF_008729295.1 Plectropomus leopardus | reverse complement strand
GCGCTGATTCAGAGTGGTAAAGCCTGGTATACAGAGGCAGCATCAGAGGGCCACATCAAACAGATGGAAAGCTATATACTATTTATCAACCAACAAAGACACCAACATTCGCACTCTCTAAAACACACTCACACACGGACCCAGTGACGCACAGCACGAATGTGATGTGTTTTCTTTGTCATGTTAATCAGCTCCTCAGGGGTTGGTTGCCACAATAAAGTGAAGAATAAATCACATACCAGAGCTGCTACGTATAGATCACTCGCACTATTCAATCCTTTCGCTCTCACCCTGCTCCCCATTATCCTCCTTCTTTATTATTATCTCTTATTTCTCTTCGGTCCCTCGCTCCCTATTTTCTCAACACCCTCCTCTCGTCTTTCCCCATTTAATCCTCTCTATTTTTCCTCCACATACCTCCATCAGTCATTTTCATTTCTACCTGGAGCTGATCCCTCACTTGGCTGGGCTAAGCGTATGGGTAAACAAGAGCAAGGCTGTGCATTCTGGGACATGACCTTTGAGCTGAAAGTCCTATGAGAGGTTAACAGGTTTTTCAGGAAATTTACTCACACACCCACACACAGGAAATGATTTATTTTACAAGCATCTATTTCTACTTTAATTTAAACTGATAAACAGATGAATAGATTTTTCACAGACTGTATTGTTTTTTTGGTTTTTTTTGGAGTCTGCTCAAAATTATTGACATAGGTTGGAGGTCTTGGAAACGAAACCGCTCAACATTATTTAAATACTGGCTGTTGTCTTGTCTGCAGCACTGCATGTTTAATATCAATTCTAACTTTAGCACCTCAGCAGGGGCTGCTTTTATGAAGAAATGATGATGAAAGCAGACATTTTGAGAGAGAATCATCATACACACATCACATAGGTGTATGAAGGCTATAAAAACAGAGGAAGAAGTAATGCCAGCAGACTTATCCCATGCCGCAAGCTAAATAGAGACAATGTTTCAATCCTACGTGGATCTTTGTCAAGTCAAAAACAGACAGTTTGAATGTTGAAAAAAGGTATTTGGCTTAAAAATAATATATTTGTTTTCAGTAACATATTTTTTTTCTGTACATCATTACCAATTAAAAATCTTAATTATTTACAGCAGGGAAACTCCTGGTGAAAACACAGTTCTTTCATGCACTGGTCGTTTTGAGATTTTTGGCTATTTTATCTTTTTATTCTTTCAGATTATTGAAGAAAAAAACATTACATCCAAAAAAACATTGTGGTATTTATTTTTGCCAATTTCTGTTCTTGAAGTTTATGCAAAAATGCATATCGATAATGCATTATTTGCATGTTTTAAACCAAGTGTCTTAGTTTTGGTCTTCCTGATATTGATTTCTATTCTTATACTCTAAGCTAAAAATCTCAACTTCAGTAGCACTTATATACACAGAGGGGTTTGTTCAAACATCATTCATACCCTGATTTATAGAACATCTTATTCCTAAAATATATGGTGATAGGTGATTTTTCAATGGCTTTTGGCAAGATTTTCTGATTTATGGAGTGATAAAAAGAACCCCCCCTCCCAAAAAAAATTTTTGACTCTAATGTGTTGTGAAACGAGAATTTTCAGCCAAAGTTCAGTTTTTTGTTCTGGAAATACATGCAAATCAGCACATATTTAAAGTAGATACTTCCTTATTTGCATATTTTAACATACAATTTCCAAAAATCTTTCACAAAAACAGAACTGTCTTTCTGTAGGTAATCAACTGGGGAAGTTTCATGGTGTAATAATAATAATTAATTAATTAATTCCTCGTGCAATACAGGTGAGATTCTGCATATTTGAAAAAAAACTGTTCAAGGTCTTCTATTTTATTATACTTTAAAAGAATCTTTGGGCGCAGTTACTTTACTTAGTGTTTTATGTAGTGCTACAACAGTCACACACATGCAGAGGCTTACCTTGTATCCCTGGTTGATGCCATTAATAAACTGCTGAGGCGGAGGGTTCCATGTGAAGCGGATGGTAGTCGAGTTGATAGCTAAAACTTCCACTTCCTGCGGAGGTGCTGTGGGAACTGAGCACACAGATACACACGCACAAAACATTTAGCTGCAACGGGTTCACCACAGGGAAGAGGATGAATGTTTAGATACTCTGGAAAAAAAACATAAACAGTAACAGACTTGGAGCCCCAAGCTGCAGAAATAAACAGCTTTCAGGGTTATGCTTTTACTTTTTCAACAAGTCGTGGTGCTGAATATATCATACAGCACCATATTTCACTATTTCACATTGAGATTCAGTTCATTTTTTAATTTAAAATATCTGCTAGGCTTGCAAAAGTTAAATGCCAAACCTACACTGCTGTTCTCTGCTGCAAAATGACCTAATTTCTCAAAAAAAAAATCCATCTCATCTATTGTATTCGTTGTATTTTGCATAGTATCTGTTTGGAAATGACTACGTGAGATTAGGGAATTTCAGCAATTGGTGCTGAACAATCCCGGCTCATAAAGACAACTAAAATGATAAATCTATTAAGCCTTTCAGGGAGTGACCTGAGGAGGATGAAGAGAGGCCACACAAGTTAAGATCACTCGTTGTTCAGTCCTATAGCCACATCACCATCCCTTTATTAAAGAAGCAGCCCTGTCAACCCTTATTACCCACATTATGGAACTGCACAGCACGCCATGAATTACTGATTAAAACTGACCATATATTAGATACAAGAATAATGACACTGGATTTATATTAATACTTAGTTGACAAAAGGCACTCTAGGGATTTAGCAATGCACTCACATGAAGATTGAGGAATGACCAGAGGCAGCTATGGAAAAAAAATGGTGTAATCCTGGTTTTTAGGCACCGATATGGATCAAGGTAAAACAATACAGGATCTTAAATTTCCCACAATGCAACTGGATAGTGTTGTTTTATTTTCAAAAAACAGAGTGGTGCAGGAATGATTCCTACAACCTGGAAATGAGTTAGAATTTAAGCACTTGTCTCATGTCAATGTTTTTGTTTTTTTAAATGGGTTTTTGGGTAGATGTCTGAAATAAGGTCTGTGGTTAATGCAAACTTAAGAGACTTTCACGTTTTGTTCTATGACATAAATTTCATCAGTAAATACCCCACTCTTAAATTTTGTAGCATTTATGTGTCTTAAAAAGGTGCAAAATAACTTCTGCACAAATTTAAAATCTAATGAAAAAATCCTGTTGCCTTTTTGTCAAGAGAATCAGGGCAATGCTAACTTGCGGGTTGGTCTACAAAAAAAACAAACATCATCCCTGCAGCAATATACTGAATGTCCACTTTGTACTGCAGGTTTTCTGTTAAAAATCTTAAGCCCCAAGCTCAAGGCTGCAAATAACGACTGTGACATCATCAGGGTTATTTTTTTAACTTTCAAATTTCCCTCTGGAACCACAGAGGACACTATACAGTCCAACTGTGTTCTCAGCCTGCACACAGTAGAACTCCTTGTGACGGGTAAACTGAACTTACTCTATGAGTGGAAAAAGTATGTACTTGCTAGTTTACTTTATAATTGTGGTGCATGTATCACTTACACTTTGTTGTACAGAGGAGGAAAAAAAAACATCAAAGCTGCTAACAATCAGAAATAAAACCATTAGAACACCAGCACTCACAGAAAGTTTCACTCATTTAATATGCGCAAAAATGGATTAAAAGCGGACGAGCCATCATCAGCGCGTCTGTGCAGGTGCTCTAATTGCTTTATGATTTCGCCACAACCATGCACCTCTATAAATTGTCTGAGATTCCTGAAGATGTGCGCACTGCTGTTTTCATCAATATTTAGAAATAAACTAGGACTCTCTTGCTTTTCTGTGTTGAAATGTGAATCTTGGTTCAAAGATTCAACAATAGAAAGTTTTAAAATAAATTTTGCAGTCAAACTAAAGCAGAGTAGCAAGAAGTCTGTTTGAAGTGTTTATAAACTTGGTCAAGGCATTCATCATCCACCAGAGATTAGACAGAGAAGACGGAGCGTTAAGAGATATAAGCCATAGCAGAAAATACTGTGAATATTACAGCAGTATTCCTTAGAAATGTAGGTTACTTGTTTGACTGAAAAAAACAGGAGGCTGGTGAGAGGTAAATATGGTAAACAAGGGCTGAACATGTAGTGTTCAGCTCTCACAAGATAGTCACACATCGATTTCTTCCACTCCACTGTTAATTTTCTTATTTTTCCTTCATATGACTGTATGAATGTGCCCTTACATGTGAATCTTCATGCCTTATACCAATTCAGACCAACAGGTCAGTGAGAGAAAGAGGGCCCATGACAACATTAAAGCAAAGAGGAGAACAGTGTGACTGTGAAATATGTGTGTGTGCATGTGTGTGCGCTTTTACAAATGGGGCAGTATGTGTGTCTGTGGACACATGTTATGGTGATTACACTGTAAGGGTTTTATGCTGATTCCGGAGCACCACAGAATGATAATGCACTGTTGCATGATGGGAATGCCCTTTACGTCTCATGTTTGAGCCAAAGAGGCCAGACGACACGCAGACGCACAGTGAGAGTATACAGAACAAAAACTTGTGAAAATGGAAGGGAAGAGATAGTGAGAGAGAAAGAGAGCCAAAGGATGAGAAGACAGAGAGGGAGACGGAAGATTAATTGATGTTAAAGATGCCCCCACACCCCCACCCCTACCCTCCTCGCCATGCTGACTGTACTCCTGGGATCGGCTTCTAACCCCTCGCAGCTCACAGCTACAGATAAAACACTAAACTCTGTCCGCTGGGGAAATCTTAGTATGCGCGTATGCCTGTATGTGAGCGAGCGGAAGACGAGCAATGTTATCAGAGTCTAATACTGAGTTCAACCACATCCTCTCAGAGATAGTGATAGAGAGAAAATGTCCAATCCATTGCAGCCACTCCCATTAAACCACATTAGAATAATTAATGAGTCTAACTCCCTCTCCTGAGTCTATAAACCTGTCCTGAACTCTTGTAATAATGACTATGAGTTTTATGTGTGTGTGTGTGTGTGTGTGTATGTGTGTAGCCCAGTCTATCTTTAATAATGATAATATACTGTTGGAATAAAAGTCAGGAAGAGCACGTGTTTAAAAAAGATTTACTCCGACGACCACTTCCCCCCTTCGTTCTTTATTGTCTTCCCTTACATCCTTCTGTCTCTCACCACATCCGCATGGATTTATGTTTGACAGACTTAAAAGTGTTGTTCTCTGTGCAGCCATGTTTATTACAAACAACTCACTATCATATTTATAGACTAGTACAGACTCTTTTTCCCCACTAACTACCTCAAGCTCATCCCATAGCACCCCAAAGTACTCCTTGGCCAGATAGGAGGTGCAGTCGCTCCAGCATGTCCAGGGTCACCCCTAGGGCGTATCTCTCAATTGGTTGAAGCTGATACGTCTTTAAGGGGAAGTCTCAGGGGCAACTTTAACACTGAACTGCATCAACTGGCTCCTCTCAAAGCTGAGCTCCTCATCCTATCTCTGAGAGTGAAGCCAACCAGCCCGCGGAGGTACGTCTGTCTGTAAATGTGAACTCAGTAGATTGATCACTAACCAAAAAAGTAAAAACAGTTTATGGTGGTCTACCTAGTCACTATTATAGCAGACTACCATTATAAAAATGTATCTGTAAAACAATATTCAGGGTTTCTCACACATTAAGTTATTTGTTGTGGCCCATCACAATAAAATCATCTACTGCCACAGATTGATTTTATAGCTCTGGAGCTGGACCATTAATAGGAGCACTGGAATATGTATACTGTATACTATTCAGTTATTAATTGCACCACACTCTGAGTGCAGAGCGTACTCTGGACACAGACAGCGTAGCAGAGTGCCAGGCGCAGTAAAAATGACTCTTAACCCTTTATTTCACTGGGTCTAAAAGTTTGCTTTCTTCAGCAGCTTCTTCTCTCATCCATTGATCTGATCGGCTCTGACCGGATCACCTGATAAATTATCCAAAGCATGACTCAGCTTCCTCTAACTGCAGCAGAGGGTAAAAAGGACTCATGATGAGCCCCCTGTGCAGCATAATAACAAAGTGGGAACATGTGTTCATACAGTGTGGAGTTGACCAGATGTAAAGACTTTTTGATTCAGGATTTTAAGACTTGAGAAGCAAGGAAAAGCTTCTTTAGGGCAGTTAATTTAAGTAATGAACAATGAAAGATTATGATGCTAATGTGTTTATGTTGGAATACTTAAAGTTTAGTGTTATGTGTCTCTGCATGGACTGATGACCGTTACATTTGTTTTGCCATCCAAGAAGGAGAAATAAAAATGTGAGTGTTCATTTTTAACTCACCTCCCTGCAGAGTGTACTCGGTGACAGGGCTGCTGTAGACGCCCAGGCCGGCTCCAGTGAAGGCAGCCACCTGGATCTGGTACTGTGTCCAGATGATCAGATCTTTCAGCAGACAGTAGTTGGTCTCTGGGCTGCTAATGTTCTTCTCTTGGTAGTCCCCTGGCAGCCCTGCCAGACGGTACCTACACACACACACACACACACGTAAATATGTTGTTTTGTAGCTAAAAAAACTAAGCAAGTAATAGGTGATGTACATATACTATTATGTTTCTCAATCTTCATTCTTAACAAAATAACATTGTTGAGCCTCAGTTGTTTTTACTTGAATAAATTAGTTTAATTGCAACACAAATCAGATCCGAGTAGCTCTTGATACAGCACATGTGCAGTGGACCGAGACATACGGAGCAATCATCCAGCCTTACACGGTGTATCTCATAGCTTTTACAGAAGCATATGTAAACACACCACCTTAGAGGATCAAAACAATGATGTGTCCTCATCTTACAGTATCTTCACCCTCAGACACCCTGGAGCATTTTCACATGCCTGCATGCAGACACTGACGGATTCAAACATTCATACAATAATTACTCTTTTTCATGATGACATTCATATCATTTCATAATTAACATTTTTTTCCCACCACAATAGGCATAAGTCAAATACACAGACAAATGAACATACATTACAGCAGTGGTAGAAAAGGGCCATTAATCAGGGGCTGATGTCTTTTTGTGAAAATTGCTTCCAATACATGAAGTATATATGTCTTTCAAGAAACGTCTTGAAACTTTACCTACCAGTCCATCAAAACTGAAACCTCAAACCAAACAAACCGTCTTTTTCCGACTGCAGCTGCTGGCCTCAACAGCGAGGCCAGCACCCCCACTGATGTCTTATCCCACCCCACGGATACTGCACGTTACATTAACGTTAAGCTTCCACATGTGACTCAATGCATTACATGAGCACGCTTTTATTGCCTGTGCACATTGCACATTTTCTTTATACTTAATTCTGTGAACAATGACTCATTCTTTGATTAATGCTTTGCACCTTAGGTCCTCCTTGTAAAAACACTTTACTATGTACATTTTTCTTTTAATACTCCTATGTAAAAATCTACTTGGCAGTTACAGCTGAGATTAGTTCAGCTATTAAATTAATCTCAAACTAATTCAGAAATGGATAAAACAGTCTGAGTAATTTTATGAAGAAAAAAAACCCATCAAAATGATCTCAATTCCAGCTTCTTAAATTTGAATATTTTCTGGTTTCTTTCCTCCTCTATAATGGTAAACTCAGCATCTTTGTGTTGTGGACAAAACAAGACATTTGAAGACATCATCTTAGGCTCTGATGGACATTTTTCACCATTTACTGACATTTTACAGACCAAACAACTGATTGATTAATCCAGAAAATAACCAATGGTTAATAAACAAAAAATGATCATTAGTTGGAGCCCCTCTTGCAGTAAATCTGATTCTGAACAGACAAAAGCATGTCATGAATTTATGTTAAAAAAAAACAAATGTGCTCCTGAAAATAACTCCCAATCCTGGAGATACACAGTGTCATAATATCATAATGTAAAATCAAACTGGTGTTCTTATTGTATATGCTTGAATAGAAATTGAAAAAAAACCCCCCAAATTTCACTTAAAAACAGTATTGCCAGTATGATGCCAGTAAGTATGGCTTTCTAGGAGGCAGCAACACTGTTCTGAAGGATTTTTATTGTTGAAAAGTCGTTTGAATCATGTCAGAATCCCTAAAGAATAAAAACCTTTAATGCCTGGCAGACATCTCTGAATAGTGCACCTTCAAGGCCTTCGCTTTACTACATGTGATATAAATGTCCACTTAAAAGGATATATGACCCGACTAGACAGGGAGGTGTAATACCACTTAGGTATTGTACATATCTGATGGAGCTGAATGGAGTAATAATCCACATGTCAGCGTTTTAATATGGAGCCTATTCAGTGCAACAGGATATTCCAACATTTCACCGGCTGAGTCAGCGCTCTATCACACACAACACAGGAGCGCACTCATACACACAAACACAGATACACAAAGCGAGGGGGTGCCGCAGGCTGACAGGGGATCTCTGTAGTGAAGAGGAGATAACCTCTTTCTGCTCTCTCTCCACCTGACACACTGACACTCATACTGGGGGAAGAGAAGGAGGACGACAGAGTGAAGGAGGAGGAAAGGTGGGAGAGCATGAGAGAAGGAGAGTGAGGATGTTCCAGATGATACAATGAGGATTAAGGAGAAACCAGAGGGGAGGGCAGGATGAGGTAGAAGCCCTGTCTTATAAAGCACTGTATGTATGAGTGTGTGGATCTACTTTCAGCTGATTTCTGGAGTGGAGGCAGATAACACACTGAACAAGGACAAAGACCAGATAACTTCTACTGCAATTATATGCAGATTCATGTGAGACAGCGGATCACAGTCTGATTACACCAACATATACATATATCAACTACAGTAGTCGAGAATGGACAAACCAAATATGCATTTTTCACATCAGCCACCATAGTTCTACAAGCTTGGCACACAGGATAACCTCTAGATGCTATAAAATCATACATACTAGACGTGTGATGCTGAGCCAATGATTCATTGTTGCTGGATGACCTGCTCAGAGTATTTTAAACTAACAATAAAAATAAATCAATTGATCCTTTTTTGTACTTTGTATATAAATAAGGTGCCAGAGTGCATGATAAACATTGAAATGGAGCTTGTTTATATAAAACAAAAACAGGCCAGGGGAGGACCCCTCGGGCCCCCCGACAAAGGTCTGGGCTAATTATTTATATGTTAATTATTAATGTTTTGTTTATTAATTGGCCCCTGGCCTCTTAAAATTTTGCAAAAGTGGCCTGCAGGCAAAGCAAGTTGAGAATCCCTGCACTTGACCTTAAACACAATTGAAATATATATTTTTATAGTTCTTCTCTAAACTATGGCAGCAACTTACAGTTCTTTGAGTGATTACACAGCAGTTTAGTCTTTAAAATATCAAAAAATAGGGAACGATGCCCATCAAAATATTCATAGTTATCATGTAAAATGGTCTAGCAGTCCTAATAAGACAAAATATATATTTTTTACATTCTCAGTGGTATAAAACAGCAAAAAGAAAGAAATCCTCATATTTGAGTAGCTGGCACTAGTGAATGTTTGTCATTTTCCCTTAATACATTAAATCACGAAGTACTTCACTGCTAGAAAGATGGTCCTTTCATAAAATTAGGTCATTTATTCAACTGAAAGATGCAAATACTTATGAAATTGGTACTTTATGACTATAGAAAACAGAGAAAAAGGACTGTGGCACTGACTTGTACTCAAAAGGTAGAATACCTAGAACCACCAGAATGGACAGCTACTCACTGGACCAATAAGCACTCCCACTGGTTTGTGACAGTAAGCGAGATTGGCTGTTTTGACACAGGAAACAACATGGCCGCCAGTTGGTTACAAAGGATTTCAAATTACAGTTAAAAGGTAAGCTAGAACATGTTTCTGAAAACATTTGAGGTGTGAAATAGGCAACACAGTGACAGAATATTGGTTCATATTTGATAAGAGCTGCTTAGTTTTAATGTTTGATCTCCATATTTTCAGTCTGCCTCTTGTTCAGAAATTCTCATACTACAGCCAAACAGTGCCCTAAAATATGTTCCGGGCCTCTCTCTCAATTCACTTCTATACCCTTTGTGTCTGCAGTGGCAGGCTTATGAAAATGCAGAAGTACATTCTGCGGTTTGAGCAACAGCCCTTAAGCCTGCGAAAATCTGAATGGAGATGAGAGGTGAGCAGGAGGATCTAGACTCAAGCAAAGTTTACCACAGCTCCTTAACATGTACAACCAACGTTGTTATGATAAAAAGCTGGTTGAAATTCAGCAAAGTATCCCTTCAACTCAGTAGCTGATTTTATAAAATTGTTGACAGTTTATTTTTTTTGGCGTTCAGCAAAACAAGTGTTTCTGTAAACCAGTTTTATTTCAGTTGTAAAACTTGTAGTCAATTGGTATTTTGAAAAAATCTATACATGACTCAGAGTGAAGACTTTTCTTCACTTTTCTCGCCAGTGGCAATGGCAAATATGGTTGTGTGTATGTTTCTGTTTGTATACCTGAGCACATATCCTCGGAGGACTCCATTGAGCTGGGGCTCTGGAGGGGGTTGCCACTGGACCATGATGGACTGATTTGTCCGCCCACTAGCCACAATGTTCTTTGGAGGAGCGCTGGGTGCCTCCTCCCTCAGCATCAATCTAACACACAAAGAAAGGAAGAGAAAGCAAGAGAGACAAATGACTCAGATTACATTTGTTAGGTGTCCTGTAATGAGAATATTAGTAATACTGAAATAATGTAGGAACATTCTCATCTGGTATCCCCACATATCACTTATATGAACAGTCTGCACAGGAGCAATACATTAGGCAAGCAGGTTAAAAAGGAATTTCATAGCGATTCTTTTTCACAAGCATCTTCATCTTTTCTATTCTGGGGGTCAGACTGTCTACAAACACATGATCATGTTTGTCACTGGAGATTCACAGGACGGAGCTGCAACTTATTACACAGAATCATCTCGCAGCTTAAGCAGCTCTGATGAATTCTAGTTGAATTTTGGGCTCATCTCTCTTGTCCCTCGTTCTCCACATACATCTTGCAATTTCATTTAATACATTTGCTTTTCATTTCTGGCTATGGTGTTCATTTATTTCTAACAAACCACCGCCGCCGCTGATGGAAATGTTTAACGCATCACTTCCAGTGCGCCAGAGGATTTCTCCCGGGAATGATCGAGCTGACACTGGGTGTTTAAAACAACAAATGTAAAAAGCGTTCATGAACTCGGTATACGTTGAAACACAGCTGTGTTTTATTCACTGGCAGCTTAGAAAAACAAACAGGCATTTACTGTCTGTATATTGCAGATTACTGCTAATATTCTGTTTCATTTCCCTCCTTTTAATGTGAGGCTTTCCCTCTAATGTCCCATTTATACACCAGCAATCTTTGCCTGGGCAGTCTCTGTTTCATCACAATATCCTCAGTAGACCAGCCTTACAGTATGACAGCAATAGATAGTTAATCAGTATTAGTTGAGAATGAGCAAAGAGCTCATCTTTTTATTTCCACCGAGACAGTATGATCCGTCGCTCTCTCTGCCCTCTTCAACTCTCTTCTGTCTCTCCAAACCTTTTTCCCATCTTTCCTTCGACACTTTGATCCCATTCTCCATTTTTTCTCTCTCCCATCTGCAAACTTTCACCTTTCATCCATCATGTACTTTGGCCTCAATTATTTCATCCTTCTATCTTTTACTCATCTCCTTCTCCCTCCTCTTCTACACCGTACCCCCCCCCCCCCCCCCCCATGCCCCACCCGTGATTAAAGCTCCCAGCCCTCTCATGGTTGGTAAAGCACATGGGCTGAGCTGGTCAGCCTCTGGTTTTACTGTAAGCAGCTCAGCTAACGTAATCAGAGCCATATGTGCTCACACACACACACACACACACACACACACACACACACACACACACACACACACACACAAAACACCAAACAAATTTCTCTCAGCTTAAAACAGACTGTTACATCCGATGGTCTTTTCCCTTCCCTTCCATGGATTATGTCTGGAGATTTACATCCCTCCAACCCCCCCTTCACTTCCTCTCCGTGCCCTATGTCTCCCTGAATGATTCTCTATGAGCTATCGAGCCATTAGCCGTGGTATGGCTCTCTGTATTTGTGTGTCTGATTCTGTATGTGCCAATAAATGTGTGTGCACATCTATATATGTGTGTTTGTGTGAAAGTTAGAGTGTGAAAGCTGTTAGCTGGAGACTTACACAGGCGGATATATGGCACAGGCCAGTGGTTTTACAGCTGTGCTTTACTTCCATTAGGTTAGGCACTGTCAGACAGCACCAGGTGCTGCAGGCGTACACATGTACACACACACATAGACACACACATAAGCTAATGGGCCTTGTGTGAATGAGATGGGCATTAGTGTAGCCGCCTGGAAATGGGGTATATATAATCCTCAACTATGCCACTGCTTTTGACTGAAATTGATGATGCACATTAATACACATACACAAACTCATGCTACACAAACACACACACGCACACACACACACTCATGCAGTACTGAACAGATGCGGCCATTCACTGTTTGACTGCAAGTGAAACACACACAAATGCACACTGACACACTTATACTCGACAGCAGAAACTCTGTGCGAATTGCCTTAATTCCCTCCCAGCCATTTACCGGTAAATATTTCATACAGTGGGTTCAGTATGAGGACATCAACTTCACACCAGAGATTAAATAGACAAACCCCAACCCACCTACTCATACACCACTTCACATCCACCCAAAACACATACACACATTCACACCAGCAGCCATACATGTGCTGCAAGCAAACAAAGTTTGTCTGATCGCTGTGTGACACACTTTCTCTGTCCCTTGTTATTAAGGAAAAGAGGACATTTTCTGCAGGAGATTTACATGTTTTCTAGTGTGTGAGTGAAAGTGTGCGTGTGTATGGAGGGAGGCATGCATTTTGTGAGTTCCAGTGCTGTGGGAATTAGTAAAAGTTTCTATCTGTGTCATTCTCCACAGTTTAATGCCCACCGGCTTTCTCACTAAATCCACATACACACCGACTCTTAAATTTAATGGTGTTACCGGGATGTTAAATCTGCCTCTATTCAAACAGGATAGTAAAATTTAGATCCAGTATGACGAGGAAATAGAGAGAAATGAACAGAGGGCAACAGGAATAAAGAGGGAGAGAGAGAAACCAGATGCGACATGATTGGGAAAAAAACAGGCGAATAGATGAGCTTATTTTCTTCTTGTTTGACACTCTAAGTCTTGTCTGCTTTAAATGTTGTGCTGTTTCGCCCGAGGCTAAAAGCTGCACAAACGGAGGAGGCTGACACACTAAAGAGACTCTGTCGGGGAAATGGAGAAACTTTGTGCATATTCTCACAGTGGAACAAAACCAGCTGAGGCATACATTAGCTTCAGAGTATATGCCTTTTTTTGTCATTGAAATCCTGATATTGATTTGTAGTCACATTAGTTGATCAGTCAATATCATTTTTCACTGTGTTACAGCAATAAGGCTTCAAAACAAACTGAATGTGACACCAGATGTTCTCTCATTATTGTTGTAGTCTAGTGTATAGAACATTGATAAAATGCAGGTATAAAAGACAAATGCATTTTTCATGAAAGAATATAAAACGAGATAAAACATTAGATAAAACATCTGTTTTTTACAATAGTGGCTGACTGTAATGTGTTGTTAAAGTAGCTCAAGGTACCATATTTACTGTGCTCCCTTTTCTGATGTTACTTTATTTATCGTCATACCTTTAACCCAAACAAAGCACATAATACTGGCAATCGCAGCTTTACCTGATCCTCTCTATGTTTGCGTATACATAGGGTTAAATGTAAAGGGGTGTGACATTCTGCAACAAAGCAAGAAGTCCATCTGTGTATTGGTTTAGCTAATTCAAGGCTGATTAGAGCTTTCACAAACAATGTGTAATCGATGGATGTAAGTGCCAATTGATTACCCTTTGTGCTGCTGAAAATAAATAATATTCCTGCAGAAGCTGGATCTTAGTGTTTTCTAGGTGGTCCTCTCTAGTATATCTAGTGGACGTTTTGCTTGGAAAGTGTCAGTAGAGGAACCTTGTCACCACAAAACTGCACCAAAAAAACATTTTAGTTTCTGTTGTCTCTAAAGCATCGTTGGCAATTTCACTCAGTCTCTCCACCGCTTTGGTTGTGACTGAAATATCTCAGAATCTTTCTGATGGACTCTATGGACCCCACAGAGATGAATCCTACTGACTTTAGTGATGCTCTGACTTTACCTCTGGCATCACCATAAGGTTGAGTGTGAAATGTCTCAACAGCTATTAAATATGCTGCCATTAAATTTGATTCTAAACACCCATGTTCCCCTCAGGCTAAATTGTGATGATAAACTTTTCCTGTACTACGCTCTTCTTGTCCGTTCCCAAAAATTTGTCTAATATTTTAGTTTCTGAAGAAACTGCTGATGTGCAAAATGGAATTCCCATTAGCCTCAGCTGTACGTTGTGTTTAGTAATAATTAGAAAACGTTATGTTGCTTTCATGCTAAACTAGGATGGTGAACATGACTGTTTAACATCAGCATATTAGATTTGTCATTGCAAGCATGCTGACACTAGCAATTAACACATACTAGATTAAGTGTTGGATCTGGGTGTGGTGAGGTAAAAGTAAAGCATAAAGTTGCCATTATAATTTTGGTTTGTGTTGAAAGTCTGCCTAGTTGAACTGAAGGGAGAACAAGAGCAGCTGCTAGTCTTTTAAGTGGAATGGAAATAAAGGCTGACCCTTATATTTAATAAATCTAATGAATAGTGAAAAAAAACACTATTATAAAATGTAGTAGCTTTTATAAAATATTGTGGGGTTCAAGGTAAAGGTGGGGTTCAAGGTAAAGGTCTGAAGCTATATCTTTCTCCCTACTTTAAGAGGAACTATGTATTCCATTTCATTAATTTTAGTAAACTTGTACATGTGTAAGGTGAAATTCATTCTACCTTTGAGTTCATTTCGAATTTATCATTGTCATCGTTCATTAAATTAAAGGACTTTCCAGGCCTAATTCCCTCAAATTCAAGGGCCCAACATGGCATAGTTTGAGACATGATTCAAGGTTAATTATTGTTACAACACTGAGAATAGTTATTAAGAGAATTTGCAGGCTTTACAAAAGCCCACAAACAACAATTAAGAAGTCAAAGAGCCTTGAATGTGTGAATGTCTCAGTTGTGCTGTTACAGTGACGGCAGACATTATCAAAAGCACTTCAATTTCTATTATTGCAAAACAAAAAACACAATTTTGACGACTTTGTGTGACCCTTTTCTATTAATGTCTATTTTCAAAACCATTAGAGGCCTTGATTTTCCCCTTAAACTCACAAACCTTCCCAGATTCAATGACCTATGGAAACCCAGTGTTTTACTAAAAAACACATGAAAAATGTTCACAGAGTTAAGTATTTTTTTACTTGTATCCTGGACCAGTTAAAATAATCAGTTGAATCTACATTTGTTGTGTTCCTCTCATTTACTTTGGTCTATGTTCTTCTCGCTTCTTATCGGCTGGTTTAGTGATATGTAAGTTAGTGATGAGGAAGAGATGATTTAAAGAGCTGCTTTAGGGCTGGAGCCGTGGATGTATAAAGAGACTTGGGTACAGCTTTGGAGGCTGGATCCCGTTCATTCCTATGAAAGTTGCTCAGTAGCACAAGAAGCCAAAATGGTCCAACTTTACAGATGTCTCTATTGCAATATACGTCAATGGAAAAAGTATTTTGGTGCCGCAGGGCATCATGTGATGATGTAATGAATTCCACCGTTTGGCCACAAAGATAATTGGCTTTAAAGCTTGGGGACTTGGCCAGAACACATGCCATATGGAGGCAGAGATATTGTTGCAGCATTTCAAAAGTTAAACTTTGTTTATCTCAGGGTGTAAAAAATGGGCAACTGGGAATACTTGCTTTTGACGTGTCTGCAGCACACCTACAATGACAACAATGTATTCAAGGGTGCAAAAAGCTGCGTAATGGACCTTAGAAAGTTCTGTCTTCACCCTGCTTTGTATTTCAACCACCACATTCATTATTGCATATGCCCTCTATAGCAAGGTAAAATGAAATCAGGTTTTTTGTGTTCTGTGACTCTATCATTTTGACCTCAAATAACTTGTAACAAAAGTTTACGTCAAAGTTTGGAAATACTCCTTCATTATGAAAAACACAGAAATGATTGTGGTTATTGTTGTATAATGTCAAGATTTTTTTTGCTGCTTACATCTGACAGTGTTTCCAATAATAGTTTTATAGCTTGTATACTTTTTGAGTTGAGTCTTATATTCATGTTTACCCCTTCTTACATATCTGCGCGATCTGCCCAGGTACACGTAAAAGGCGTAGGTAGGTTTTTACCTTCTCTTCAAAATTGTCAACTAATGGGGACTCTGCAGCATACAGGGACACAGCAAGACTGGTGATTGCAAAAATGACTGAGCCTTTATTGTATTTCTAGACACAATTTTTGTGTGTTGACAGTAAAGAAAAGAGCAAGTTGAAGGAAAATGCCCGTAATCTCGGACATTTTGCTAGACATACAATGAGCTCTCCCTCATCTGGCATCTGAGCTTTTATCAGTAAAAGCCCACTCACTGCAATATCCTTGATGTTTCCGCTCCATCGTTATAAATCACTCACTATGCTATAGGCACCTTCAACAGTTGCGGCCACTGTTAAACACAGATATATAATTCAGGACTGACACTGAAAAGCACAGGACAAATCCCCTGTAAATCTTTAAATCTCACAAAGCTCCTACAGCATTAATTTTTTACAGTGAGTGTCTATTAGTGTGTGTGTGATAGAAAGAAAAAGTCTGAGTATTTTATCACGCATCTAGTGTTAAAATCTAATGTGTTCTGATTCTGACTGAACAGCTGGAATTAAAAATAAGAGCAAAGGCAAAGAGAATTGAGACAGATGCTTTAAACTTCTGATGATGCCTGGAGTTCACGGCATTAATGCATAATCTGTCTCTCCTCTGGTAATGCTTCTGCTTTAAAGATCGCGACGGTGTGAGTGTAGGTCATGCATGAACAACTGTGTGTGTGTGTGTGTGTGTGTGTGTGTGTGACACTCCAGATGGTATAATTGGATTCTCTAAAAGAATTTCTGCATTTAGAAGTAATGTTTTTCTGCTTTGATCACATTTGTTCAAAAACTCTTTGTGGATGTCCATCTCCAAGGACACTTTTTATGAGCGACCCTGTGCACTCTCTCTGATAGGAAGAAGTGAGGCAGGGTAATGAATGTGTGCAATGAGATAAAAGAAACTAGAATTTTCATTATAGCCTATTAAGCATTTGTGTGATATTCTGTCATAATTAATGTATGAATTCTTGAGTTATGGCCAAAGTTATGGCTAAAAACATGTTATCGCGAGGACAAAGTGAGCTTGATGTTTGACCTCAAATTCTAATCAATTTATTCTTGAGTCCAAGTGGACGTTTGTGCAAATTTTAGATAATGCTCTCAACACCTTCTTGAGATATTGTGATCATGAGAATGAAACAGATGCAAGAACACAGTGACCTTGACATTTGACCATAGTGAGACAGACAAAGTCACAGTGGCCTTAATCTTTGACCTATGACCACCAAAATCTTATCAGTTCATTGTCCAATCCAAATGGACATTTGTGCCAAATTTTAAGAACTTTCCTGAAGACTTTCTTCAGATACTTCCTTCACAAAAAGGGGGCAGACAGACAACTCAAAAACATAATGACTATTGCCAGCAGAGAGGCATTAAGAGAAAGTATGAATAAATGCTGTTATGATAAAGATCCTAATCGGGACAAGAACAAAATGGGAGAGTGCAGAAGCAGCTGGAAGCTCAAACTTTAATAAGGGCTTTTTTTGTCATCAATATTACAAGCTTCTCCTTCACTCTCTGTCCCATTCCCTCACTCTGCACACATTACTGCATTTTGTCATCCTTCTCATTTGGAGCTCTGAGCTTCTGCAGGACATTTTCTTCCCCCTCACTCTCCCTGTGTGTCAAGTGCAGCGCGCGCCTTGGCATCTGCGACATGCTCATGTGCGTATCTCATCCAGGCAAACATCCAGTAGATGAAAAGCAAAGTGCACATGGTTACATATGAGACAAACACCCAAAAAGAGAAGTATCCATCTGCTCTGATACACTGACAAGTGATGACTTGCCTGCCTGCCTGCCAGTCTTTCATTTAGCCAGGATCAATGCAATCTATTCTCCAGTGCCTTTAACAATCAACTTTGGACTTGGTTGGACACAAACAATATAGTGGTATGTACAGGAGAATAAGAGAGGAAGAGGAAGGAGAAGAGTAATGATAGACAATCACCAGAAGAGGATAAGAGAAAAAGATTTTGAATAGAGGGAAAAGAGAGACAGGTTCAGGTGAACAAAAACCAGAGCTGAAGAGAGGGAAGCTGAAAGGAGGCTGTAATCTGAGGTGTGTGAATGTGTGATGGTGGCGTTCACAGCTGCTGTTGTTATTGAGAGTCTATTTGGCAGAAGCACAACTGGCTCCTGCCTGTGGTCACTCTCTTCAGCCAGACAAAAACCATGTTTGTGTGTGTCTACTTTATGATGCACGGCCACATCTGTTGTATTGTGCGTGAGTGTCAGAGATTTGGTGTGTGTGTGTATTCAGGGGCAAAATTGTTAAGAGGTCTGCCACACCTCCTCCAACCCTCTCTCACTCTATCCAGTTCCATCAGTGCTAAGGCATCATAATTACCCCAATTAGTATTTTCTCTTGGGATAAACATGCAAACACACATACACGCATACAAACATAAAACATCTGCACAGCAATCTATTTACTTTTTAGGCCAAATCACACTCTCCCTTTTGCGCATACAGACCTGCAGAGGAGTTAATTTCATCATTTTTGCTGTTTAGCTCAACGGAAGGAGATAAGCAGGGCAATACACACACACATCACGTAGACATGATGTGATGAATATGAATCTATTTCCTTTGTGATGCAAAGGAAATAGATTCTGAACAAAAAGGGAAGCTTTGTTGGTCCTTGCCTTGTTAGGACCCATCCTTGTTTCATCCACACTGCAAATCCCATGTCCCTATCCATGCTCATACACACACATACACTTTTAGATACACAAATTAGAGCGTGTGGGTGTGTAAACACTGTGCCTTTTGACTGCAGAAAGGTTCCAGTTTATTCATTCCCAGTTTGTGTAAGGCAGTGTGACCAAGTCTATTACACAGAGGTGGAACAGGGTGAAAAAAAACTCTATTTCTCACACATCACAGCATGTTCTACATTAAAAAAAATGGTTTCATGCTCTTTGGAAAACATCAGTGAAATAGTAATGTGGCTTCACAAGGAGTATTGTGAAATATGTGTTAAATAAAGCTGGTAGTGGTGAGTGTGTGTGTTCAAGATGTGTGCCTATGACTGAATGTGTCTTTGAATGTGTAAATAATAATCCTACCTCTGCGTCTCGGCGCTGTACTGACCCCTGCCCACTTGATTGACGGCACAAAGCCTGAACTGATAGGTCCTGGCAGGTGTGAGCCCGCCCACTGATACCTCGGTCACGACGGGATCGACCTCTGATAGGTAGACCTTCCACGGTGAGTCTAGACAGAGGACACAAAGATTAGAGGCTGATTATATCTGGCTGAGGCAGGACAAACAGAGACACAGGGACACTCAGGAGCCATAAATCAAAAGGAAAAAGAAGGGAGGAGCAGATAAAAGAAGCAAAGGAGGGAAGGTAAAACGGAAGGGGGATAAGCTGGAGAGAATTATAAAAGAAGAAAGTACCACAAGATTCAATAAGAAGGAAAGTTTGGACGGAAGAGGAAGATTATAAAGAGCCACAGATGTTTTTGTATATTGTTGCCAGCTTGTTGCCGGCTTATCTCTCGGTCTTTCTCCTGAAGATACGACAGACAGATGCACTGTTATCGTTGCACCAGCCACATGTGTATCTGTGTAAGTGAGAAGGATAGTGTGTGTGCCATTTAAAGCCAGCCCGGCAAGTGTATTAAATGCCATTGTCTGACATCAAAACACATTGTATTTATATTGGCCCATTCTTTCTAAAATGCAATCCAAAACATCTAATAAATAACACACACACACACACACAGAGCTGGTAATCAGCATGCACAATGCTCTCATCCATTCCTCACTGTTTGGATTCAGTCTGCACTGAAATCGACCAGGCTATCATTATTTTGGTGTGTTTTTGTAGATGCTACAGAGCAGCTGTTGAGATGGTGACAGCAGGAATTCATATTCCTGCTGTCTCCAGAAAAAAAAAGTTATCATAATGAAGGTGACTTAAAATGACAAACTACGTTTACATTTGACATCTGTCTGTCAGTCCAGCTCCTACAGTCACGTGCCAAGTGTTTTGACCTGCTTGTAACGTCCAGCGATCCATCTGATTAGCTTACAGCAGGAGCAACAGCAACTATCTCCCTCCAATCTGTTTCTCCTGTCATTCTATTACTCTATCTCTCTCCTCTCTCTCTTCCACTATTTCTCGTTTGACAGAAAGCCAGCCTGCTGTTAAAACATCTGTGGTAGAGAGAGGGTAAGAGACAGAAAGAGAGAGCGATAGAGACAGAGAGGAGGTAAGGGTGGGAGGAAAACTTTATTTATAGGGAACCTGGATGTACATTTACACAGCAACACCATTCTCCATATGTCTGCCTCTTGTAAATGAGTGTGTGTCAGTGCCTGGTAGACAGCAAGTGAACAGCTGTTTGTCGCTCAGGGAACATAAAGTATGCATGGACACACACACAGACACACAGACACACACACACACACACACACATACTGTTCTCGGAGAGCTCCAGCAGGTAGTACAGAAGTGGGGAGTTCCCATCAAAGGGGCGTAGCCAGGACAGCAGGACAGAGCGGGAGTCAGAGTCATTGAGCTGGGCCGTCAGGGAGCGAGGAGAGTGTGGCAGCTCACTGAACAGAAAAAAAAAACAAAACAAGAAAGAACCAAAAACATCAGATTTAAGTTTGATGGTATTTGTTTTGCCATTAGATCAGAACCAAGTCTAAAGAGGAATAACATGACATTTTGGAAAATACCCTCGTTTGTTTTCCTGATGAGAGTTGGATGAGGCGATCAATACCACTGTCATATCTGTATGTGAAATATGAAACTACAGCCATCAGCCAGTTAGCTCAGTATAAAGAGTGACAACAGCTCGCCTGACTCTGTGTGAAGGTAACAAAATTCACCTACTATGACTTATCTAACTCACTTACTGACAACCTGTGTTTTTTCTTGGCCACAAGCAGACTCCAAGAAGTTACTTATCCCGGCCAAGAAACAGCACATAAACCCAGTTAAACCACAACTTGATTTTTGAACAGAGTGAACAAGTTAAATATAAAATGTTTATCTATGAGTTTTAAAGGTGTTGGTAGCCACTATTTTTACTTTCAGACATCATTCTGTATAATCAAAATGGAGGTAGCCACGATGATGTTACCTACTGGTTTGTGGACTGCTCTTTTGAGGCCTCGAGTTTGACATTTTTGCTGTAGGTATCTTGTTTTTGTTTTGGAGGATGAAGTGATCATATCTAGACAAGAGGGTGGGTCTGGGAAGAACATGCATTGTTACACATATCCTGATTGCAACTTGTGGGTCACAGTGTAGCTCCACCCTAAAGCAGTGCTTCCCAACTGGTGGATCGAAGTCCAAAAGTGGGTCACGAGTTCATTCTGAGTGAGTTTTAAATACAGTGAATTTCTGGCACAGAGCCTTTATTCTGAACTGCTGTTTTGTGTTTATTTATTGCTATATGTTTTTTTTCTTTGTGTTCTAACATGATGTTTACATTTTGTGAAATAAAACTGAATATGTTGTAATATATTTAATGTCTGGACCCTGAACTAAAGACTAAGGAGAACTCTGGACCCCGTAGCTGGACCAGTTGGGAACCACTTCCCTAAAGCATACCCTGCTTTATCATATTTTTTCTCTAAATGGGACCAACATTTATAAAATGCACATCATGCTGAAGAACACTTGAAACTGGTGACTGAGACCATAAACTTACTGGTAAAATGTTTACTGAGATAACAAATGAAGTAAGAAGTTGATTCATCTCTATACAACTGTACAATTTGTGACCAGTGGAGTTGCCCCCCAGTGACAATTAGGAAGAATGCAGGTTTAAGGCACTCCTTCATCGGGTTCTCTTTTCGGACTCAGATGCTATTTCCTCCACTTGTTTTTTTATACAGTCTATGCATCAGACAGAGCAAAGCTAGCTGTTTTGCCTTGTTTCCAAAACTTGGTAGAGAAACATATTTATTGTCTTGACATGAAACCACTCTCATGTCTAGACATTAATGTAAATCTTATTTAACACTTGGCAAGAAACCGAATAAGCATTTTTCCCTAGACAAAAGCGTGTGTCTGAATGTGTAATTACACATCTATGTATTTCTGTTTCATAAAGAAGTCAGTGACAAAGTGCTTTGACTTTTCATTAGTCAGATATTTGCTTCCTGTGTTTTGTTTTTTTCTTGGATATGCGTGGTGGAACAACACTGGCTCTGACACCCAGGTTGTTTACTGGGTCTGGTCCAGGATCAGTTCCAGTGGGCAATATCTTTTAAATATGGCTATGATTATTTTCATGACGATAGTTTTATTCTGTACATGATCTGCACAACAGCAAACATATCTCATCCTATCTATTAAAAAAAGGTTGTTGAGACATTTGGCCATCTTCCGTGGATATTTGAGCATCCCCGCCATGTTAATAATAGAGAAAGCAAAACAGATATATTCATGAAAGCAATAGAGAGGGTCCAGACATTTGATTATACCAATTTTGGTGCATGATAACTCTTTCAAAAACATTGGCTTGAATCAGGAGAAGGGAAGGAAATCAGATCTTGCTCTTTGTGAAGGCTACAGGTGCTAGTAGAGATAACAGGAGTGAAGACATTAACAGATCACATAAAAGAACAAAACAAATATATTTACACTGAAAGCACGATGAAAGACACGTTCCCTTGTGCCTAAACCAGCTGCATTTCTTATTCATAAACTCATTAATAATTTCTAAACAATCATGGATGTGTGTCTGCTCTGACAGGCTGCAGGCTCTTAATTTCATCAGAGTTAAAAAAACATCTCAGTTTTTGTTTTTGCTGTGTGTGTGCAGTTTTATGTTTTAATATTCAAGTGGGTGTAAAGTCAGAAATCAAGGGGGACACAGAGAGACAGAGAGTGCGGGGGGGGGGGTGAGAGTGGGGGGGGGGGGGGTATATATCAAGACGTGATGTTAGAGGGGGAGGGAGAGTTGCACTTCACCAAGAAGAAGCAAGGACAGCGGTGAACGAGGCAGAGGGGGAGCAGGGGAAATGAGAATGATGTTTTCTTTTCTGAGCTGACATGATCATATTAATTAATGGATGAGCTTAGAGAATGTTAGAGTAACTACCTCAACACAGCCCACAAACACACACACACACGCGCACGCATGCGCGCGCACACACACACAAACAAACGCACGGATGGGTCTTGCGGGACTTGAACCAATAACCTGCTGGTAATTAGTCTGTCTCCTCAGCCGCCAGCGTCTGTTAACCTCCATGACCCATTGATACTGAGCTAACGAGAATGTCAGTCTCACACGTGGATGCACGCTCCAACACACACACACACACACACACACACACACACACACACACAACACACATGCATGCACACACACGTGCGCATGCACACACACATACACACACACATATACAGAGAGGAATCCCTTCGTTCTTGGTTTGTTTTTGCACAGCCATAAACTGAGACTCACTTCCTCCCGCTGAGTTTGACACGTGTAACCTCTTATCGCTGTATAATTCACAAGGATGTGGACTCATGTTCTATCGCTCTCCTACCCTGCAATTGTATTAATATATCATAAGTGTCTTTTATAAATATATTATACAAGTACCTATTAATATATAAAGGCCACTACCTGATAGTGTTCTCTCACAGTGGCTGTAATGAGGCTGTGTGGGTCGGAGCGTGGGATACACTCGAAGCATGTCTGTAGCATCCTGCCTGCTCATACCAAACACGCAGTATGACATGTTTGGAATGTGTTTGACTGAACCACATGAATGCACACATGCACATAAACACATTATAAATACACATTTTACACTCAAAGGCTAATACGGCTTTAATTACAAAGAGCAGGAGAGTGCTGCATGTTCAGGTTGCCTGATAGTAGACATGACCTTACACTACTATTACTACTGTCCTATAATAACTCACATTGACATTCTCACCCTACAGTTTTAACGATATACTCATGTATCTGGTTTAGAGGGTGTTTGACCCCCGACTGAACATGCTACTATTTGGAAAAAACAATTATTTCATTACACAACCACTGAAATAAGCTGACACTAATGCTTGCTTAATGTTTGGAAATGCACTAAATTACTAATGTGCTGCGTCTCCTGCATTATGTTCTGCAAAGTCAATAGTTTTTTCTATAACACTCACTCCAGAAGCATCCTCCCTGACAATCATATCTGCAATTTGAATCAGCCAGACAGCTAACTATGGATTGGCTGGCTGTTTTCCCACTTGATTGCAGCACAAAAAGTCAAAGTCGTTATTGTGCCTAATCACAGAAGAAGAATACAATTCGCATTTTGTTGGATCAATGCCTGCTCTGTATTTCACAGTATGTAAATGCCATATAAATATTGTGAAAATCTGAACTCAATTTTCTGAGGATAATGTTCAGTAACTTCAAATGTGTACTTTGTGCAGCAGAACAAACTCTGCAATGTGCATTACAATAAAGAGACAGAACAAGTGCGCTAACACACCTTCCTCTTGGTCTGAGCTTTCTGACTCTTCAGTTAGACCTAAACCAAAATTACAGGCGTGAAAGCTCCCCTAAACCATGGCCCAGATGACACAGCCAAACCTAAGTCTGATGAAAAGATCTAGATCAACCTGAGCCATGGTCTGGTTCATTTCTGGTGTGAATGTATTTTTTGGGATAGTTCGGGCTGCTGGACCAATTGCAGGAAGTGAGTATCATAACGTCTTTAAGGAATAACTATGTGTTGTTCGGTCGGTCAAGATGCAGCTCACGCAGTTGACAACCACAGGACATGGAATAGGTATGTCATGTGTAGGTCTTTAGTGCGCTTGTATAATTGCAATGTGACACCAAAATGATCAAGATCATGTATACAATGTAACAAAAAATGTGAACCTTGTTTCAGACCTTAGTTCAGACTTTCAGGTGTGAAAAGGCTCTTGAATTTATTTTCTTTCTTGCCAAGAGTTAGATGAGATGATTGATACACTTTTGCATGTTGAGATACAGCAGCTAGTTAGCTTAGGTTAGCACAAAGACTGTAAAACAGCTAGTCTGTCTGTCCGAAGGTAAAAACATCAGAAATGAGTGTGACATGGTCAAATCAGCTTCACATGACTCTCTGAACTCACATGACTTCTAGGCGTGCGAAGCGAGAATCATTGCCGGCCTGTGATGTCACGGTGCACGTGTAATCCCCAATGTCACCTGACCACGTCTGGCCAATAGTGAGGGAGCCCTGGCGCATGGAGACACGGCCCCCACTGGAGGGGCGGACTGGCACACCACCTCGATCCCACTTGAAGCTGTGAGAGAAGAAGAACACACGTACTCTATACTGTTCACAGGCATACAGAAAGCCATGGACAATAGAGAAAGGAAGCAGACACTATATGAGAAGGTACAGATGTACGTAAACACATTACCAAACAAGCAGGTACCTGATATTGACTCTGGGGTCATGGGTAGCATTACAGTCCAAGATAGCGGTGGTTCCTTTGATAACACGCTGGTCTGTTGGAGGCACAGAAATGACTGTACGACCTACAGAAAAGAAAAAAACAGTAAGTACTGCAGAGAAGAAGCACAAATGGAGACAGAGAGGAGAGGAGGAGGGGTATCACAGGTTATATACATTCACAGGCTGAAAGTAAATTTGTTTAGTATTCTCTTATATTAGCACCACTCACAGTCTTAGTAAAATGTGTACATTTAAATGTATGCTGCTCAAAAATAATGAGAAATTAATTGGTTGACAGTTCAGCCTTGAACTACTGAGGCTAAACAGCACACCGGCAGGCTTCCTTTCACTCACAAATACACACTAAGACACACAAAGACTTAGTATAACAAAAGTAAAAACATAAATGAAAAAAAAATCCAGTGTACAGAGCATCGGTTATGCCAGTAACTTATATTTAGGATGTGATCAGGCCTCTATTAGATGAGTTTAGTTTTCACATAACATATGATGAACACTTATAAAATGAGAACTGTGGTTGATCAAATTCTACAGTATTTAATCTGAATCTGCCAGGCTGTATATAAAAAAAAAATCAGCCAATCAATGAGTTTACCAGCTGATCAATCAGCCTCAAAGCTGGCCAATCAGATGACTACTTTGCCACTACACCAGCCCACTATATCGATAACAAATCACAGTGCTGTTCACCAGCCTGAGCTAATGCAATTTGACAGCTACGGATAAATTAGTGTTCCATGTCTGTTTTAGCCTGTTTAGCAAATGTATATTGAACCAGTTAATGTATTTTTGTGTGTGTGTGTGTGTGTGTGTGTGTGTGTGTGTGTGTGTGTCTTACTCCAGACAGTGAGCGTAGAGGTGGTGTTGATGGTTCCCTCCGAGTTGGAGGCGATGCACGTGTATTCTCCTGAATCCTGGAAGCTGACTGGCTGAATCTGCAAACCACCTGACTGCAACAGTGTAAACCTGGGAACCTGGACAGAGCCGCTGGCTAAGACCTGTGATCCTACAAAGAGAGAGACAGAGAGCTAAAATAATAAAAATAGCCTTGAGGTGGCTAGAAGTAATTAAGTCATTAAGCAGATTTTTAATTACAAACACATCATGTCAGCGTCTCTGCGTCGTTGTGTGCGTGCTCAATGTGTAATGCAGAGTGTGTGTGGCTACCTCTCCTCCAGGTGATGGCGGGCTTTGGAGCTCCGCTCGTCTGGCACATAAACAAGGCTGTATTTCCATCAGTTACTGTTTGGTCTGATGGAGGGAATGTAAATGTGGGGGCCACACCTGAAACACAGGGAGAGAGCATGAGAGGAATGAACACAGATGGATAGATACTGAGAAGAGATTCGTGGAAAAGAGTGGAGCGAGAATGAAGCTTAATGGCTAACAGAAAACACAAGAATGGAAAAAAGAAAGAATGACAATGTTGATCTAAACACACATGCCTCCTCTTTGATCAATGGAGGCTTTATTCATTAGCTGGTGCTACGTGTGTGTGCATAAATGTGGAAGGTGGTGTGGGAGCTCCATGGGGACTTTTAATTATAACGCTCACTAAACAGAGCGTAACTCTACTGAGACAAATATAACCGTACGTGCAGACGTCTGCAGTTAACACGCACTGCAAAGTTAAAGCACAGAGTTCAACTGACTCTAAAATATCACTTCAATTTCAAAAACAAAATGGTCCTGTGTTTCAGGTGGGGCTGTGGTTAGCTAGTCCTACTGCCACAAAACAGAAGAAAAACTTTGGACACAGTATCATGTTCAAGCCCAAACACAACTCAGACTCACTTTACAAAGTAAAGAACTCGATTGCTTTGAAGCTTTGATCACTGCCATGGCAATCGATGTCCAAATCAGTATTTGAATGCTCCAATTATATATATTTATATAGATCACATTAAATTTCAAGTAGCCAATAAAGATATTATAACCCGACATTATTATAAGTTTTTCTCAAACAAGGACATATAAACTTAGCAAAAGTTTTGTGACCCCGACTAGCTCTCATCTAACATCAGTCATTAGGAGTCCAGCAGTACTGAAACTGGGACAGTTTGATTACACCTGACAGGCTTAAAGATTCACTGGCAAGAAGCAAGATATTAAAGGAAACTGACATATCACAAATCTACAACCAGCTAATCACCTGAAAACTGTAAGTAACGGCGAAGTCTTCCTGCAAAATCTTCTTTTTTTCTGTCTATTTGGGCTAATGTTACTGACCTACATGCTACCAAAGTGGCTAATTGTAATATCCCAAAAAGTTCGACTTATGTTTTCGCTTCCCCCATGGAAGCTTGAATTAATCGGGAATATTCTCACTAAAGCGTTGATGCCCAAAACTGGTATTTGGGACAGCCCTAGCAACATCCTAGACGTGTATTTTCAAATTAAAATGAATGTTTGTGGAGGCCAAATGTAGAGGAAAAAAGTGGGGTGGTAAGAACAATACAGCTGGAAAGATGGCTAAAATAATCAATAAGTCAGGCAACACTAAAATGCAACTATTTTGCAAAAACAAAAAAAAAAAATCTTTTTTTGACATTTTAGAGACTGATTCGTTGAGAAAAAAAATCTGGAGACTAATCAATAATCAAAATTATCTTTAGCTGCAGCCCTAAAGAACAACTACGGTATATGTAAGCTGATGCGAAGAAACTGATAGAGACAAATAAAGGAGATGAAAAAGGAGTACAGTAGAACTAAGTGCTATATTGTGAGCAACTGGACTTGCACGAGTTTCTTGAAGACACTTCACCTCTCATCCAAGAGGCTTCTTCAGTGCTAACTGTCTAGTGGGGAGTTACGAGAGCCACCAAAGGTGAAATGTTTTCAAGAACCTCAGGCAAGTCCAGCTGCCTGCTATAAACTTAGAAATACCATGACATTGGTGGCTGAGAATCATACCAACATTAGTACAGAGTAAGAGTGAATGCAGGAGAAAGAAACTCAAAGGAAAAAACAACAGCTGTCACAAGAGAGGTTTAATTAGCCAAAAAAAGGAGATTGCAGAGAAGTGAAAGAGGCAATGATGCCGTAGGTGTGTACAAGTGTAAACTTGTGTGTGTTATTGCGTATCAGACAAACTCACTGGATACAAGAAGTTGCGCATGTGCCTGAGTTTCACCAGCAGCGTTGCGAGCGAAGCACTGGAATATTCCTCCATCTCCTGGCTGCACCCTGCGCACTGTCAGCCCGGTTGCTGTGGTGACCTTGTAGCGAGGGTTAGCCAGTTTGGAAAGGGGCACTGCATCCTTATACCACTCTATCCTGGGCTGGGGCACACCTACATGTGTGCAGGTACATGAAAAAAAAAACCGAACACAGAGGGAAAGTAAGAAAATGTTCAATTTCCTTAATAAAAAGCTAGCTGACCTCACTGCTGAGTAAACTGCTCCAGCTCCCGCTAAAACAGCCACACACACACACACTCTTTTCACCAATCTTTCTTCTCTGTTACCCACTCTCTCCCTATAAATATGCATGCGGGCATAATGACTGCTAATAATATATTGATTGGAGGGTGTGGGTGGTAGGGTAAGGGTGGCAGAAGGGGCCAAAAAACATTCTGAATAAAATATGTGGGCAAAAGCAGCACACCGAATATCTACAGTATCGGCTTCCATCTGTCTGACGGACATGCCAGATATGACAGGCAGGGGGCTCAAGCAATTACTCTGTCTCAACCCTCCACACCACTGTGTGTGTTGGTGTGTTGGTGTGTGTGTGTGTGTGTGTGCGTTTGAGAAAAGGAGAGATGAATTCCACACTTTTCCTCAATCTGTTGGTGTCAAGCTTTCACAGACATGCGTGAAGTATTTTTCACCCCCTCCTTGTCTCGCTCACTCTGTCACTCTGCACTCTGTCTTTTTCTCCTTGCTTCGTTCTTCCTCCCAGTCTCCATCCCTCTCTTCATACCCTCAGGCCTCTGCTATTTAATTACACTGCCACTGTATCAGATTACTGAGGAGAAACACACTTGCTAAGTGTGTGTGTGTGTGAGAGAGAGAGAGAGAGAGAGAAGAGTACGTTGCAGTTTTCAGAGCTGCGTCCACCTCTGCTCAAATGTCCATGTAATTCATTTAAAAACGAGAGTCATGAATGAGTGCAATTTTAGGCTTGGTCTGAGCATGTTAATATGCTCATACTGTCAGGAGTATGCTGTCAGTCTTCAAGAGGCAGACAATGATGACACCAAACCTCAGCAAAATGTAAGGTCGACAGAGTCACCTTGACACACCCTGGGCAGGAGATACTTATGGTAAACAGTCTCATCATATGAAAAGAGACCCAACAGCCTCTGCAAACTGTTAACTATTTGCGGCTTAGATACAGACAAACATACAACAGTAAAGGAATATTTCACCCATCAAATGGCCATTTTAATATGATTTACTTATGACGTGTTATGTTAAATTTATGAAGATTTTTTTTTTCTTGAATTCCTCCATGGTGAAGTATAATCCAAAAGCGGAGACAATCAATTTAAGTCGTATCCGTTTACAAAGTCTCACACAACTCATGCAGAATTATTCAAGTCTCATTCACCCAGTTGTATGCTTAGTACCTCTCAAACAGAAAGCCCTTTACAACACAGAACTGAACCAAATGTGAAACTTATCAATGCTCTCTTCAAAGCCAGACTCCAGTGACAAAAACAGTAATTTTACCTTCCTGAACACAGCAGCTGCTGGTCTTCTTCCACCTTAATTGGTTACTTTGTTTGTGTTTTTGTGTGATTTTAGTGAATATGAACCAGCTCTTTAAAGTTCCAAGGTCCCACAATGTTACAAACAAATTAACTGATCAAGGCAGTGGTAGACCAGTGGTTCAGCAAGGTAAAATCTGCTTGTTTTGTTAATGGAGTCTGGCTTTGAAAAGTGCATAGCTAAGTTTCTGTTAAGTTAGGATTGAGCATACAATTTGATATATGAGACCTGGATTGCACCGCATGAGTTGTGCAGTTGATATAGTTTTACTGATTTTAAACACGTCTGCCTATATGCCATTAAGAATTCATTAAGTTCATTAAGAATTTTCTGAATTTTTTTGATTCCTTGTTCAATGTGGAGGCATTCAAGAAAAACACTTTCTTCACATGTAACACAGAGCGAGAAATTGATATACAAATGCTCATTTGAAGGGGATAATATCCCTTTAAGGTATGAAGTTTTCCAGCCCTCTGAAGGTATAATTCTACTGGTTGCAAACACCAGTAGAATTATACTCTCAGATGGCTTCAAAGTGCTTGTTGGATTGTCCGAAATCCCACTGAATGAATTGGTTTAACTTATTATGATGAAATAAATGTTGTTTGGGCAATGTAATGCCTATTGAATGATGACACCAACAGCATTAAGATAAATTCCCTATAAACCTCGTTTTCACTTTGCATTTCTGTCTGCCACCACATAGAATCTCCTGAGAAAGCGGCACAAAGAAAGTGAGTCAACTATTGTGCAACCGGAACAGGAAGAGGATAGCGCTATTGTTTTACTCAGTAGCTGACGGCACTTATACCCAGTTATCAAACAGTAACAGTGAAAAATCTTTGCAGTCACTAATCCCAGTAGTAGAAATGGCAGATGGTGGAACAACTGAGGTAACTGTGAACACTTTACCCGACAAAAGAAAAAAAGAGCTTTGTTGATAGGATCTGAAAAAAATGTAAAGCAATCCAGTTGACTTTGCAGCAGTGGTGCCAACAATAATACCACGTGGAAATGTGCGAGAGAGTTAAGTATAAAAGTTGTATTTTTCCATTTAAAGCACACTGAGACCTGAAAGTACACGTTAAATCAATAAAAGTTATTTACCCCTGTACTGATTCTTTCTCTCCACACTGACAGTAAAGACATCCGTTCCTGATGCAATTTCAGTATCAGAGGAAGGGTACAAAGTATACAATTGTCGCTCTGTGCAAAAATGCATTTCAAAGTTTAGCCAAAGCTTATTTGAACCTGCGCAAATGAAGTGGCTATCTTCCAAAATGATGGTGTTTTGGTATGTGTTGCTATCAGTCCACCAGAGCTTCACATTAAAACACTCTCTGAGAAAACAAAAAGAGGAAATTTCATACCTTAAAAAACAATAACTTTGCGAGATACCCACTTGGCATGACTAACTGCGCATGCCTTACATTAGGTTTGGATGGATGTATTTTACACAGAACAAAAACTGTGGATTTTGTTGCCAATTTCTCAAATTTAAATCACCTTAGCAACAGAACTCCTCACAGCCAATTAAGACAGGAGAAATGATCGTCATGACCAATAACTCTTTCAATGAACATATGGGCATGTGAGTACATGAGACAAATCCTTTAGGTGTACAAACAAACACACACACACACACACACACACAGTGTACCTGTAGCCTGGCAGGGGATGTCTACATTCCTGTCGAGGTCAGCGAGGATCTTCTTTTTAGGTTGAGCAGTCAGAGAGGGTGGCTCTGAAGGGAAAAATGTCAGAAACACAAAGTGTAAAGCATTTAAATATGCAGCACATTCTAAATAAACAAACGGATAAAGTAACATCTGAAATTGAACAACAAAAACTAAGAACACCCCCTGCTGCTGGCAACATGTTTGAACTACCAATAAAAAGCCCTCAAAAAGGCTTCAAAAGCATTACATAGCTTAAAAGAAATCTTGAAATAAAAATGGGATTTTGCCCTATACAAGTACTTATTTTTAATAGAGAAGAGACTTGGAGTGAAAAACACAGCACTGCAGAATAAAAATGGATCCCCCTCTTGGCCCTGAGTATCTTTAGTGTCATTGCATGGCAGGGTTTCTGTCTATATGCCCTGTAAAATGACTTCCACACACACAGAAAAACACATTCTTTGAGTTTCCCAAGGGAAACAATCCTCTTTTTAAACTACTTCATTTCACCGCCAATAACTGCTCCCTCTAAACATCTTCACCAGTGTCGCTTTAAATGCTGACAGCAGCTGCGAGACAAAGCTTCCCTTCGATTTGAATGTGAATATTTGCCTTTTGGTGTGTAATGCTACGTGTTATGAAAAATTTACCTCCTTCTGCATACGCTCCATTTCTTTCAAAAACATTTGTTAAAATTTAGTGAGAGATATTGACACAGCAAGCCCGGAGAGGGGGAGAGGGAGACAGGCTGGCTAATTCATTTTCAGTCTGGCATCTTTGGAAAAGTGGCTCCACACAGTAGCAGCACCTGTTCACTGAAAAATGAATTTGAGGAAAATGAAATGTCCAGTGTATGCACTAAATAATGAATGTGTATACTGGTTGTCACAAAGATATAATTTTTCACGAACTAGGAGAAGGTATTTTCATAGAGGTTTCATTTCTTTTCTTATTCTCTTAGGCTCCATACTTGTTTAATAATAACATATAATAGTAATGTTTTGACAACGTGCTGTCATTTTAATGCTGTTCAACTTAAGAAAAAAGAAATCCCCTTTCCTCCAGTGTGATTTCTCTCTCTTTCTCCTACATTGCTTCACACAGTGAACGGGAAAACTGAGGTGGCAATAAAAAAAAAAAACAAACTGCAAGTTTGATCATGCTGTGTGTGTGTGTGTGTGTGTGTGTGTGTGTGTGTGTGTGGACAGCTACACAGTTGACTCCCGTGTTGCTGCTACATTTATTCTTCTCGACTTTAAAGTTCTCTACTTTTAAACCCACACATAAGCGCATCTCCTATCTTTATTGTGCACGGTGGAATTCAGCACGATTTTTGACAAGAGAACGAGGGAGGCGTGCAGTGAACAGAAGAACAGGGAAAACAAGAGATGAATAACAGCCATGTGGCGTGACACCGATAACACGGATGCATTAATCGGCTTCAGTCAGGTGAGTGCAAGGACCTAGATGCACAAATACAACAAAACACATTTTGGAGTGTTTGGGTGGTTGGGTTTTAGAGCTTTGAGCTTCTGCCGATTCTCAGCTGTCTGCCTGGAAAACAAAGATGGAGCACAACAACAGATATAGTGTTGTTTGCACCAGTAGTCTGTCATACATATTCCGATTAGTGGATCTGGGTAGAAAAGGAATGAAATTGAATCATGAATACCTTTGAGGCTGTCTCTCTCTTTCACACAGACACATACACTATTCTGTTTAGGAATCCCTTTCATTGCATTAAGGTCTGTTGAGCCCATAGCAGAAAGAGAGGATCAGTACCAATGTATTCATCAGTCTCTACTCCGCTGATACATATGAATGTATGCTGACTTTGTCCCTGCCAGGCAAGCCTTAACAATGCTGTTGGCCTAATGAAGGAAGATAATGTCGAGAGAGAGCGATCGAGGGAGGCGAAAGACGGTAAAAGAGGGTACAAAAATTGGTGTTAGATAGTGAGCAGAGGAACAGAAAGAGAATGAGCAGGATATAAATATTCAGGCAGGTCTTTTCTGACTAGTGAGTATTCTGTAGGCGTGGGTAGTTTGCTCTCTCTGCGTTAGGTGCTCCCTCGCTCCGACAATCACAGCAGATCAAAAAGACGCTGACGAACTGGGGGAGAAAAGTTTCGCTTCATCAATCACACACTCCCTGCCAGCGCGCGTGTGTGTTGTTTTCTATTTACGCACACATATCGAGGACAGGAGTGGATTGCGACGAGTTCGCTCCTGTTTGAGTGCTCTCAGTGTTCTCTTATTGATTGGCGACTCCAGGGAACAAAACTAATTTAGCTGCTGGGCAAACCGACATGTGTGTCCACAGTGCCTTTTTGTGATTGTGACTGTGACATGCATGCATGCATTTGTGAGGACACATGAATTTATTAGTGTGTACATGAACGTAACAGCTGTTTGTGACTGCGATGGGCAGTTTGTTGGTGAGTGTGGACAACAGATTCAGCTCGAGTAGTTCTGTAGCTGACAGTCATTGCCCCGGGTGTTCACAGTCATGCTTCCAGGAGAAAAGTAGGAATAAATGGAGGAATAAACAGGGTGACACAGCGCCTGGAGCAAATAAAAATGTATAAGAAAAGACGAGAGTGAGGCAAAAATAGAAATTAATGGTACATACTGAGGGTATTAGCTTTGATGGGTCAAGACTAGGATAATCGTGGATAATCATGTTAGGCTCTGTGTGTGTGTGTGTGTGTGTGTGTGTGTGTGTGTGTGTGTGTGTGTGTGTGTGTGTGTGTGTGTGTGTGTGTGTGTGTGTGCGTGTGTGTGTGTGTGTGTGTGTGCGCGCACATGTGCATGCGTGCATTTGGGAATGACTGTTTTTTTTTACTTACCCATTACAGTGAGGTGTGCCCTTGCCTCCACAGGTTTGGCAGTGCTGTTGCTAAGCAATGCCTCACAAACATATAACCCTGTGTCAGAGGAGGTGGAGGCAGGAATAATGAGCCGACGCCCACCGGCCAGACGACGCCCATCACGTTTCCATGACACCACGAGGCTGTCCACTGGTCTAAGGGCAGAGGACAGGATGAGAGTAGAAGAGAAAGAATAGCAGGAGTGGAGTGAATTGGAGAAAAAGGAAAGAGTGACAGTAGGCAATTACAACATATTAAATCCATCAGTTTATGTGTCAATGAGGCAGGAAATGAATGATGACAGTCTGTATATCAGAGCAGTCAGCTCTACTCAGCATGAAGGAGCGTCAGTCTGTTACTCTGGATGCTGGAGAAAGGAAATGGGTTTTCATGTATAGTGAAATTTTGTTTTGGATAAACAACATCAAAACACCATCTTTTTCCGTGTGTGTCTGTGTGTGTATTTGTGCAAGACAGCATTAATACAGCATTGTATCTATTCATGAAAGCGTATCTCAGTTTTCTTTCTTTTTTTTTTTTGGAGCATTTTCATGCAACATTTTTCTTCTCATAAGCAATCTGCACTAAAATTTGCAACTGATTTACTGGAACAACAGGACCACAGCTAATTATGTAATCAGCCGCTAGAACTGCCTTCCAGATGCATTTTGTTAAAGGACATCTTAAAAGACTTAGTTTAATTATGGGATTTGTCCACAAACAGTAAGCTATGAAAATAATTAAAGTAGTGATGCAAATAGGAGCACTCATTGATAAAACATCATCACAAACATATTAAAACATTGTTAAGGCTGCAATTAAACAACAGGAATTAATTATTCCAGTGCCAATTACTTATAGGATTAAAATAGTAATTGGGTTCTTGGTTAGAGGGGTTGGTAAAAACCAATGTATCAAGAGTCATTTTACAAACAGAAATTAGTCAGATGGAAAGACATAAAAGAATGAAATCAAAAGGCTGCGTGTGAAATACAAGTTACTGTCACACTGAACAAGTGAATTCTTAAATATATATATATTTTAAAGATCATTAATGATACCTTCTTTTGATTTGTTATGATTGAATTTTTACTTCTACAAAGGTTTTTGTTTTTTATTTCAATAGCAATCACTTTGACATGACATAACATGGCACTAACAAGGGTCTTTTTAAGAGATGTAGAGGAAGTGAAAACAAGCTGGTAATTCAGCCAAGTTAAAGCTACAGCTTTTACCTGTGGGAAGGCCATTAGAAGCAATTTAAGAGGACAGAGGAACACGTTTTTTCCCTCAAATAACCTCTCTCGTGTACTTCTTTGTGAATATAATGACAGTTTAAGCAAATATGACAAAAAGTTAATTTTATAAAGTTTCCAACTACAGCTTTATGATGTATGGTACAAAGTTTGGCTATATGATATGGTGAGACAAGGAACAATTTGTCTTTTTTGATGATTCTTGCATTTCTGTTTCTGTTGTGGATGTTAATAAGCTCAGTTTAGTACAAGCAAGAGACTACATACCATTATGTTTAAGAAGTTACGTAAAAAGTGAGTTGGATGAATGTGCAGCCAAATCCACTTATTATGCAGTCCAACTGTAAATAATGAAATATCACACAAAAAATGTGTTTTGCTTTTTCTGTGGATACAGTTGAGAGTACACTGCTTTCACTCTCAGACGATACACCTCCAGGTGTAGACAAAGTCGGAAGAAAAAGTAATTAAACTCACGGCGAGGCTGATATGTCAAAATTTTAATGTGCTTACTCAGTGGGTCCTGTCCACAACAAAAGAATCCAAAATGTACCCAAAGACAGAAAAGCTGATTTTACAGCCTCTAATATAAGGCCGACTGGCACAGCTTGAGCTCAATCAAACTCCTAATTATTTTAGCACTCTACTAGGACTGCATTGGTGCATATGACTGATTAATGGTTAATGGATGTGGATAGCAGATGCTTTTAGACTTCAGCACTGCACTTGATTTCACTGATCATGCTCTTCTTTCTCCCAAACTTCAATGGAATAGTTTCTCTCTTTCAGTTGTTCCCTGGGTACAGAATTCTCTCTCTAGAGTGAGCATCTTTCAGTGGATTCTCTGATATCAGAAATAGTCCCTGTGGAGTGGGTTGTTTCTGGAAGAAGAAATGCAGGAGACTCTGAGCTAATTTGTCTGCACTTGTAATACCAGTAGAGTGGGTTGCAAAGACCCAATTACATGGAGTTAAAAGAAAAAATACTGGCCGGAGCATATTTCTCATTATTTGTATGATGGGAATGAATCCTGCTGTTGCTAAGATTTTTCTTTTTTAAACCTACTGTAGGTATGTTCTTATCTTCTATTATGTGAATGATATGATTCAGCCACTTGTTTTTTCATACTGTACCTGGATGCTTCCCTGTGGTCAAGTGCTGGTCAAGTGCTGCTGAGACACGTTTAAATGGACTTCAGCTCTCACTTATCGGAGCAGCACGCCTAGCCCAGACTAAATAACACAATCCAACAAAAACCTTGAGCAAAGAAAACGCAGTGAAACACTGAGCTCTGAATAACACCTGTTGGGATCAGAAGATTCAGGCTTTCAGGGCTTTTATCCGGTCAAAGCAACCTCAGCCTCACTTTTCTCTCCAATTAATGTTGGACTCATGCAAGGACATGCCTCTGACAGCATATTACAAAGTGCAGGGTATTAATAAGGTTCTCCTTGTGTATATACTAGGATGTAACTCTGGCTACCTAAGATGTAGTTCTCTTGCAGGGCAGTTGGCTGAACTGTAGTACGCTCCCAAAAGAAGGCAGAAAAATGGCCAAACAGTTGCTTCTCCAGCCCCTGGCATTGGATTCAGATTATTCAGTATGTAATACAGAAAACACCACAAGTCCCACAGAAGATATATATATATATATATACTGTAGATAACCTGCACTCATGCCAACCCCTATGACTTAAAGTGTTTCTTTTTTGTGAGAGAAGAGTCTATCCCAAACAGTTGTTTAGAGGAAATAAAAGGACACACACTACATGCTGTGTTCAAAACAAATACTGTGTTGTTTAACATAAAGTACACATAAGCTACAGCTCAGTTGTCTTTTCCTGACACAGAGGGAGGTCGCAAAGTGTTTATCTTAGAGATGAGCGGAAACTGATTTTGGCTCTGTTCCTTGCAACTCTTAAACTGAAGTAGAATTTATTGTTGTTTTGAAAAACATCTGTTGAGTCAGAGTAGACTGCACCCCCTGTGTCGGTGTGTCTGTCTGTGTGTGTGCATTCGCGTGTGTGTAAGTGTGAGTGTATATGCAATACTTGGCATGGGCCACTGTGGGTTTGTGGGTGTGTTACGCTTCTCTGCTGATATCAGATGGGACTTTGATCCAACTTCTGTTTAACTTAACTTGGTACTGGTGTGTGTGTGTGTTTATGTGTGTGCTGTGTGCACTGTGTGTCTGCGCTAATACTAGGGGGACAGACTTGCTGAGCTACGAGTTTATGTGGTGTCCTCTAATTGCCCTGGAAGAAAACAGTGCTGTCTGGCAAGAAAGGAATTGTTCGTGCTTGTGTGTGTGTGTGTGTGTGTGTGTGTGTGTGTGGGTGTGTGTGTGTGTGTGTGTGTGTGTGTATGCGTGTAAATAAAATAAATTTACCTTGCATTTGCAATGCACTCCAGCGTCGCCTCGCTGCCTGCCACCACTGTTGTGTCTTTGGGTCCGATCACGATCGCCGGAGCCACTAGTTCCGACTCAGGATCTGTGACAAAGAGGGAAAATATGAGAGGCCATAAATCACACACAGCAGCATAGTCCCAAACACAGACCAAAAGAGTCTCTCACTCACACTGCTATACAGTTTATATAAACATATTCTCTATGTACTTACTACTTTCAATACACAAATATACGCACTGTAACACTGTCCTTTGTTTTATTTTATCTCACGCCGGGCAGACACTGTACACATTTAGCCTTACAGTATTTGACTCCCCGTTGATCTAAAGGCTAATGTCATCATGAGCCTGAACTTTAAACAATCTAACTGTTGGACATCAGATTCAGAGTTTTTTTTTAAGTAGTAATATCTTATGTTCTGGCTAACTGTGGTGTTGACTGAGACTGTTCTTTGACACAGATAAAACCAGCCCAGTAGCAAGAATAATATGTTTGAATGTTTCACACATATGACGTAGCTCAGATTACGTGCATATGACCTGAGTTTCTTATAAGGAGGTGGATAGATGGCATGACACCTTGGAGAGATAGCTGCCAAGCAGCAAGACAGCAGCATATCACTGTTTGAGACCAACAAAAGTGGATGTTTTGTTGCGACCAAACAAGGTACCTTAAGCCAAAAACATGATGTTTTCCTGCCAACAATTATTCCGACGACTGGGAGGATAAAACTAATCTTTGCTGCAAAACAGGCAGACCAAATTGTCTCCATTTTCAGCCATCTACGGGTCAATATTCGTCTTATTTTCTGTTTAAAGTAGAATTGTACAAAGTAACACTGCTTTTATTCTCTTTTGTCAACCTTTTTGAGGATGCAGTTAGCTTGATTTTTCTCTGAATTGTCGAGACAAAACCAATTGGATGGTGTTTTTGTGCGGAGTGAGCAACAATGTTGTGAGCAGTCGATCAAACCATACAATATGAGAGTAGAAGCCACACTTTTGGCCTTGAGGTGTGATTAAATCTTACTCAGCACACAAGATTAATGAAATTTGTACAGCTTAACACATGCACAAATATGCTCAATAAAAATACATGGGAGAATGAAAGTACATTGTATGTAAGCAGATTCATTAAAAAAAGTAAAAGAGAGTTATAAATGATAAAAGAATGATAATATAAAAGAGAGGATAAAAGAAAGTGACTGACAGTGTGTAAGAGAGGATGACAGTGTAAGTGATTGAGTGTCAGACTGACCGAAAAAAAGAGTTTGAATGAAACATTTATTTCCACTACTTCTGAACTGCTCTTGTCTCTTATCCCAGACATATCCCATAATTCTCTCTTATAAACAATATCAGTCTTTGTCAAACACACCACTGTTCTGTCTGAAACACATTATCATACAGGATATAATGATGTATTGGAGACAGAACGATGGTGTGTGTGTGAGTTACAATGATAGTGTTTAGGGAAGAGTACAATGGTGTGAGTATGTGAAGAATGATTTATGGGCTAAAAGGTGTGTGGGAGAGTATGGTGGTGGTGGTGGTGTGGTGTGGGTGTGGGTGGTGTGTGTGTGTGTGTGTAGGACTGTGATTGTCTGTGTGTTTGAGTATGATTTATGGAGGGAATGGCCTCTCGTAAGAAAAGGACACTCCAGGATTGTTATCAGTTTGAAACATCTGCTCAGCAAAATAGTATGAATACAGCATGATGGGCAGATAGAAAAAAACTTTTTTTCAGAGTTTGTGAAGCGTATATATGACTGCGATGTGTGTGCACTGGTATGAACATCATCGGCCTTCCCAGGGATACACTGAACCGATGAATAAGGGAGGAGTAAGGACTACAAATTAACAGGCTAGGTCTGATAGGGTGGGGTGGAGGGAGGGGAAGTTGGGGGGTATGGAGCGAAGGCAGGGGGAGGCGAGGAGCAGCTTTGATCTCCCCTTTGAAGGGAAGGAGGAAAAGGTGGTAATTAACTCGCTGCTCTTTATTCCTCCTTCTGATTCTCTTCTCTCTTTTTTTTTTAATCGGAAAGAAAGAGCTGAAAAGTCATATCCCACTGTCACACGGAATAAGACATGTGAGAACACGAAGACAGGCAAATGATAGCGTGCTCACACACACACACACACACACACACACACACACACAGGCACACGCACAAATGCACGCACACACTCGACTGTCTTGGCACTCACTGACGCTCTAACTCCGTGTAGAGGTTGACTCATTAATGGGGAAGATAAGTGAGGTGACACCAAAGAGAGCGATGGAAAGTAATAGTGGAGGTCTCTATCACTCTCTTACTTTTTCTCCATAACACACACACATACCATACAGACGCACAAATCTGCTTTATGTCTTTAATTTCATTGTGCAGAGAGCAACATCTTTGAAAGGTTTGACGTCAGAGAACTGAGGATGGTAGCAGCGGAGGAGTGGGTGGAAGATGGAATGAGACGAGGGATGGTAGACAGGCAGAGGTAGATGTAGAGCAAGAGGAGAGTGTCCATTAGTTGTCCACTGTGGGAGGCAGAGGTCAGTCAGGGGAGTAGCAGCCATCAGTGGAGCCTTAATGGCAGCAGCGACTGCCAATAATGAGCGGAGGGGGGCGCAAACCCAACCTGTTAACTCGGGGCCGTGAGTCTGAGGGGAGCCGACAGACAAATCAGGACAGCGGGAACACTGGTATGACATGGGAGAACAAGGCGGGGGAAAGAAAAGGGCTCAGAGGAGAGAGATGGAGCGTGTATGTAGATGGGGGACCGTGCAGATGGTCTTCTTCTTCCTGGAGTGACAGACATGATGGTAGACGTAGAGGGGAAAGCAAAATGCCATATGGTTGTGTGATCTGCACTCCTCTTTTCTCTCTGTCAGCGCGTCTAACATCCTCTTTCTCTGGGGAAATCTCTATCATTTCATCTCGTCTGTATCACTCATTCCCTGCTGCCTATCTTCCCTCCTTCCCTCCCTATCATCCTCTTATCTCCTCCTTTTTGTTGTTTAAACAGGGATTATTAAATTAATCTTCCTCAACCTAAACAAGGATAAATATTCAAACTGGCAGCCAGTGTTATTGTGGCAGCTAAAAGGCTCCCTGTTAAGATTCTACAAAGAGAGTCCAGAAGTTTAATCTAACTCTATTGGATTCCTCATTTAGCAAATGAGAAACACCATGTGGCAGAGAGAGGGAGAGCAGGAGTGATAGAGGGAAAGGGAAGAAAAATGCAAGGCAGGGCTGTCGTATAACGAAGCAATATCAGAACAACAACTTGGGGCTGAAAAGCTTCAGTAAAGAGAGAGGGATAATAATAAAAGGAGAGCTGTTAGGCCAGTTAAAAAGATAAATCAACATAGATGAGGATAAAGCATACATTTTGTGCCTTTGAGCACATATATGTGGTGAAATTTAGTGCCAGAGAGGCGTTGACGCATTGCAAGGTTACAATGCTCTCCTCAGTGTTATCATTGCTGATTGACAGTTAAGTGCTGCTGAGGTGACACTGCTGTGTGTGTGTGTGTGTGTGTGTGTGTGTGTGTGTGTGTGTGTGTGTGTGTGTGTGTGTGTGTGTGTGTGTGCATGCATGTGTGCGTGTGTGTGTGCGTGTGTGTGTGTGTGCGTGGGATTCAGAGGGAAGTAGCAAAATCCTAAATTAAATCAAGGATGGGAATGATAAAAAACAAGGATGGTTAAAAGGATTGGTGCAGCTTTAGGGCAGGAAGAGATAGAGATGGATAAATAGAGAGTGAGAGAGATAGACGGAGAGAGAGAGAGAGAGAGAGAGAGATGAAAGGCTATTCCATCCTCAGATTAGAATGTAATCCCTCTTCGAATGGATTCTCTCAGATTACAGCTTGTTCTCCTATTAAATCTGTCAGTCACTCCACACACCCTATTGTGTCAGTGAGTCAGTTGGTGTGAGTATGTGTGAGTGTGTGTGTGTGATCTTCCTATGATTTCAGATCTGTGTGTTTTAAGCCTTTCAAACAAATCTCTGCAGAGACCTAGAGAGCACAGGGACCGGCTGAGCACATACACATCTCTTTGCATACACACGCACGCACGCACGCACACACACACACACACACATACACAAGCACACACACACCCACACACACCCATGCACACACACACACTTACACAAGCGCACACACACACGCGCGCGCACACACACACACACGCACACACACACAGGAGGAGGCTGGAGTTAGCTGACTGTGTATTAATAGAGTTGTCAGATATGTGTCTGCAGGGTTCACAGCCAACTAACACATATCACACTAAGACGGCACACACAACAGAGAGAGAAGAAGAGTTTGAGAGAAAGAAAGAGGGTGCGCTTTCAAGAGAGTAAAGTAAAAAAAAGTTGGAAAATGAGGGACACTGGATGTGAAAGGTTAAAGAAAACGCAGAGGTTTCTTTAAATATTCGAAACAGTTTCTTGGAGGGTATACAAAAATAAATGGAGGGGAGAAGGTGATCATTTGCTGATCTCTCTTGAGAGCACTGCATGTGTGTGAGAGTGGGGCGAGTGTTTGTGCGTGTCACCGCGCTCATTAATGCTGCATGCTGACAGCTAAGTGTCATCGTCTGACTACACTTGCCTTAGAATGCCAATATAAAACCACAAGCCAAGGCATGCAACACACTGACACACACACACACACACACACACATGCACGCACGCACACACACACACACACATGTAAAGCCACACCAAACCAAGAGTAGAAGATCCAAGCCCCAGGGGGAGACAGACACAGACAATGGGAAGCAGTGAGAGGACCGAGAAAGATGCCCGATTTTAAATATTCATCTTTTCCTTCAGCTGCCAAACCCTCTATCTATCTCTGTCATCGGGCTACACAGTGATGGAGGGAGGAGGACGGAAAGACAGGGAAGACAGAGAGGAAGAAACAAGAAACATGTAGCAGTAATGGAGAGGCAGGGCAGGAGTTAAGCTCTCGGGAGTGCTCAATGATTATTTGATTAATTTCGAGGATTATATTAGTTGCGGTATTTCGGCTGCTTGACAAAACCCACAATGACATAATGAGGTAACATTTCATCACCATTACACTGGAATAAGGGCATGTGCAATTGCTTCATGCCTGCAAACTTTTTTGGTACAGTGAGGAAATAAAATATATATTTCCCCCGCCAATAATTCTGAACTCATCGACACATGACAGTGGCTCAGGGGAATAATTCTCCCAGAGGAAATTAGGCACTCAAACATTTACACATGATTATTATGCTAAAAGGAAAAAAAGGCTAAATGTCAGTGTTTCACAAATGTAATGATAACAGTATGTACCCATTTAGGAATGTTATAGCAGCACTCTGTGTTCTCTGTGACTCAGTGTTTACGTATCAGCAGAGATAAACACTCTCTTTGCGCCAGTTCAAGTGAGTGCAAGAGGCTGCTTAAAAGCCGTGTAGAGAAAGACGGGCACCTAGGTGTGTTTTAGCCAGGTAATTGACTCTCAAGTGGTGCTGCAGGGAAAATTAGTAAGCATGTTTGATGCAGGAGAATGAAATGAACCCCGTGAGTTAGTTCAGTCAGCTTGAGTCCGTTACTACACTAACATGGCATACTCCTCTTGCTGCACTGTCCTGCGCACCTGTTTTCATTACGGCGCTGTACTAATGCCATCAGTGCTCTGCTCACTTTTTGCTGCCATGCAGCTCAACTGAAAGCGATGCTGACACCAGTGCTGCTGCTGCTGTTCATGTGACATCTCAAAAGACCCACCTCCACTCCAGTATCCACCTGCAAGGCATGGAGTTAAAGCTCCTCGAGATAGGGAGTAGGAAGTTATTATCATAACTTCTCACTGACAAGGAGCCTAGATGCCAAAAATAAACTCTGATTTAAAGCCCCATTATGCAAGAATTGGCATTTTTGTGTTTGTTCTGGGGGTTTTTTTTGGTCATTTTTGTGACCCTACAGTTTCAGAGTGGTAGCTCTCTGTTGTAAATACAAATTGTGCCTGCAGGTTGTAAACTGTTTATATTGTCCTGACCTAAGCAGTAGTGACTTGCACGGCTAACAGGAAACAACAACAACAATTTCACAGTATTGTGTACTTTGGATGACTGAGAACACCAATACCTGTATCTGTATTAGTGTCTGTTTAACCAACTAAATTATCTGTATCCATATCTGTACTTAGAATGAATGGAGTTTAAATTAGTAGTGAATGTGATTTAAACCATAAAAGTTGTTATTTTAAGCAATAAATTGATATGGGTTGATCAGAAATTGTTATATTGATTATTTATAAGACAGTCAGATATTTTTTTTATAACAAAAGCATGTGATTGGACAGCTATCCCCTAAAAATTACATTATCTGTTTTGGATACTCATTTCATGCAAGTCCTAGGCTCAACCCTAGTATGTGCATCCCTGCCAATGTTATTTATGAACGATTGCAACATAGGCTGTGTCCTTATTGGCATCTATTCCATCTCACAGAGTCTCATGGACAGCTGTACACATGCATCTGTTGACAAGCTGAGGGATTTGGAGCCAGCAAATGTGAGATCAGAAGCTGAAAAACCATGTCGACTGACAGGTAGAGTAATGTTATCGGATTTTACACAAATATGACTCTGCACAGTTGTAGACATCAGCAATGAACACCAAAGTAACAAAAAACAAATGACATAAAAGAATAACAGTTTAAGTTCTTTCTGGAATGCCAATAGCTTGCTATGCAAATGTGACTTTTGGCATCCTGAAAAACCACAAAACTCTGTGAGACAGATATGACACTGATAAGATTAAAGCCTACATCTCAGTTTTTCATAAGTAACATTGACAAGGATAAACAATCTGCTATCAGCTTCAGTTGTTTTTCCATCACTACAGTTTACATCAGGACAGTTTTAAAAGGTTTGCACCCCTGCATTACTTCTCTCAATTACAAAGTACAATACATTGCTAATGAATGAGTTTTGGATTTTTACAACAGTTGTTCTTCACCTTTGCCACGATTTCTGTGGTCATAATACTGAGCCAATGTAAGCTTGCTTTCATAATACAATTATACAACAACTTTACAACACTTGGTGGATAAAGCTTAAGTGGGGGAGACTGTGGCTCAGGAGGCAGCGCAGGCTGTTCGCTAACTGGGAGGTTGAAATTACTCCCAGTAGTTGTGCCATCAGTGTTTGATTTATGTATGAATGTATAAAAACTGAGAAGCAGGTGGCACCATGTATGGTTGGCCATCAGTGTGAATATGTGTGTGAATGGGTAAATGTAAAAAGTAATGTGAAAGTGCTTTGAGTGGTTGAATGACTAGAAAAGCACCGAACAGGTGCAAGTCCATTTACCATTAAGTCTACAAGCACAAACACAGCGGGGGGGAACGGGACTAACGATTGTAATGACAAAGATGACATTTAAAGAAGCTTCTACTCAGTTGGTAGTGTGGTGGTGTGTGTTGTAGTGTCATAAACCATTACACTCTTCTCTCAGGAGATGCTCACTCGACAAAGTTACATCGTCAAAAAACAGGCATTTGGGACATGGAACAGGAACGTAAAATGCACCTCCTATAACAAGTCAGTTTACCATCTAAATATTGTTGAAGCTGTTATTTTAAGGTAAAAAATATTTGCATTATGTTGCTTTAATAATCCAATCCACATAAACTGTCTCACCGGATTAAACAACCTGAGGTTTGGTGTGATGTACTCCTTGTCTATTGTTGCTATAATTTACAAGGAAAATAAACAAATGTTGCCACACTGATAATGCTAGCTAGCTGTAGAAAAGAGACAAACAAGCAAAGCTTTCCTTGTTGGACTTTCCAAGGCTATACTAAACCAAATGAAGTTGTATACTGAATATAGTGTGTGCTGAATAGATGATGATGGATATCAGACTATTTTACATTATTTCAAAGAGATACAGGCCTACAGCAGGCTGACTTTGAGGTTAGAGGTTTCACGCTGTAGGTCTTTTTTTTTTTACTGGCCAAAGGCTAAAAACAGGTGGACCAGCTTTTACAGCATGTACCCACCACTGCTGCCAATGTGACCCCCAGCAAAACATTTAGCTGAGCCAGCCTTAGCTCTGACCTCCTGGTGGGAGTAAAGGGTCACAGCAATATTTGTCTCTGCTTAGATAAAGATAGGGAGGGAGGGAGAGAGAGAGAGAGAGAGAGAGAGAGAGAGAGAGAGAGAGAGAAGGAGCCAGAGCAGAAAGAGCAGGGAAGATAATGTAAATGTAAATGGGTTCTTTACCTGTTGACCCGCGGTTCTTCTTGCCAACTGTCCATCAGCCAGAGAGAATGAGATGAAAAGAAGTGGGACAAAAAGGGAGGAAGGCAGTGGGGGTGGGGGGAGGGGAAACAGGAGAGATATAATTTAGATTTCAAGTGTTTCCTCAGGGTGCAGCAAAAAGACACATTTAGCAAACACACATTAAAAAAGCAAAAGAAAATACAGGCTTTCACAAATCAGCAGCTCTTAGGCGTCTCAGAGTTGAGTAGGCACACAGGAAAACAGACCCTCTTCTCTGAGAAGGAGGAAAAAACAAATACAGACAGAGAGCAAGATATGGATGAGAGAGAGGAAGAGGCAGAGAGGAAGAGGGAACGGCATGTTATCATGGAGTCCAGAGGAAGACAAGCTGTTTGCAGCCCATCCATCAACTGCCAGCTACTAAATTTTGTCTCTCTCATTCACTCTTTTTTCTCCCCCTCTTTCTCCCCCCTCTGCCTTTCTCTCCGTGTTTGTCATAAGTCTGGAGGTAGCAAGACTGTAGGCTGTAAGAAAATGATGGCATTGACATTCTACTTGCAGAAAATCTACATTCACTATTCATCTATCAATACACTACCCGTCCGCACTCCTATTCAGCTACTCAGCCACTCACTCAACTCTTGAATGCTGGGTGTCTGTGAATGTATATGCGTTTTAGTCTGAGTGTGTGTGTGGTGAAAAATGTGCATCAGGGCCCTTATTCAGATTCGGACATATCGCATCAGCATCAGCATCAGCGCGCACACACGCACGCACACACATACACACACTCACGGTGTTCAGTATGGGATAAGTGATGAAGAGTGAGCAAGAAGCTGACCAGGAAGAAAAAACTGCAACAGAAAAGCTGCTATGAATTGTAGTGAACAAAGCTGAGGGAGGGGGAGGAAAAACACAAACAACTGTTTCCACATATCTGATGAAAATACAAATTATGTTGTAAACGAGGGTTATTACTGAACATAAGTACTTCCTGTTACCAATCAAAATGTGTCCATAGAGTATCCAAAACTGACAAGTGCTCAAAGTTGACATTAAAGGTCAGATCTGTCTGATTCCTCTTTTTATTAAATGACTGTCAAAACATTCTTTTTTCTTTTTTTTTTTCGGACAGATTAGATTTAAACTCTGTTCAAACAGAAGTCCAGTTAGCTGGCATACATGGATGGAGAGGCAGAAGGTGGGAGAAAATGAAGAAACGTACTGGGTGGTAAACAAACGCATCATCACGCATCAACGCGTATGATAACTTCATTATGTTGACAGCTGCGGAAAAGAAATCTGCTGTTATGCTTCATTACATGAAAGGTTACCCATGAAAGATTACTGTAACAATTATTTTCATTAGAAACAACAAAATACCAAAACAGATGCATTTTGCTAATTTCATGACTTTCCCAGGCCTGGAAACTTGATTGTTAAATTTCATCACTATTCCAGGTATTCCATGATTGCAGAAACCGTAAATTTAAAGCTTTGGACAAAGCTCTACATTTATCTAAACGCTGATTAAATGTGTTAGTGACATATTAACTGGTGAAGTCACTCATTTTGACACTGCATATTTTTTGGTAGCTACCTTATCCAAATACTGGAGATCCTGGGTTGTAACTGTAAAGTTTATCATCCTAAATTATTGAAAAGATGAGTGAAAGTGGGAGAATATGACTGCTGAAAATGGTGTGAAGCGATCCATCAGAGGGAAGATGGACTTGGATCAGATCCGATAAAACTTGGCTTGGGTGATGCTGATGCACAGGTACTGTACACATAATACTGTTCTCTAAAGATCACGGCACACTGCTTTGTTGAGAAACATAAATTTGAAAACTATTATTTATTGTAGCTACATGTTTTGAAACAACAAAAAACAATGCATGTAGACCATACAATGATTTTCCTCAGACTCAAATGCACAGTGATTTTTTTAAAGGTATCTAACAAAACATCAGAGATCACAGACCAAAAAAAAAAAGCCCAGACTAATCGTAAACACACCTTAACATAGCCGTTTAACTAGAGCAGAGTTTGTGCCATTAAGTAGCAGTATTGGGAAGTCTATTATTTTGGAGAGTCTGAAAGAGGGTCAGCGCACACAACACACACACACACACACACACACACACACACACACACACACACACACACACGCACGCACGCACACACACACACACACACACAAATGCCCACTGACACACAAACAGACACATGCAGGCTTTGGTCTGGGGGGCATACAATTCTGTGCGTGTATTCAAATGATGTGTCATACTGAGTCATCCTCAGTTTCAAACGGGAACAGAGAAACAATGGGGACATCAGGGGACAACAGAGAGACAGAGTCTGAGCTAGTGTGTGTGTTCACAACACAACAAAGCATCTGACGTTCGTAGCCCTGAACCCACTAAACATATTTTTCAGTAACTTTGACTTCTCTCATTGTTTGAAATGCTTTGGATAATTTCTTGTCTTAATCAATGTGTTTATTGATCCACTGCAGAGATAACTGCTGTGGGTGCAGGCGGATGAAACTTTACTGATCTGACTCTTAGCTCCAAATTAATATAAAACTGGCTACTTCTCAGTACGGAGGTTGATATTAATGTGATGTGTTCCAAATGCAGTTTGAGTGATGTGAAAATAATAAGTGTGTGCCTAAGTGTGTCTCGGCCTTGAGTGTGATTTGTATTCATGAATTCACTATTGTGTATTCAGCTGCCTGAAGGACCTACAAACAAGCAGGTCACCATGTCCTCTGTGTGTGTTTGGCACAGTGTGTGTGCGTGCTGGGTGTCTATGTGTTTGTGTGAGTACAACAGGGAGTAAGTACAGTATTTGTGCGTTGTGTCGGCTATTCAATACAACAATCCAGTGTGCTGAGCCTGTCCTTTGATGTGTGTAAAAGCTATTGTTGCTATGTGTGTCATGTCTTACTGTGTTCCCTTCCCAGCTGACCTGTGCAGGTGCTGTCCCCAGCTGTGGGTCACCTACCTCCCCCCATCTTCAACGCACAACACAAACAGCCCCCCCCCCCCCGGCAGGCCTTTCTTTCTTTCCATCTACAAGTACATACAACCAGACACCCCTTTGCCCTTGGTTACAATCTATTTCTATTCTCCCAATCCACCCACGTTGGCATCCACTGTCACACTTCCCCAAGCAAAAGGATAGTTTTTTAGCAACACATTTGGGTATTTTCTTTCTTTCTCTCGGCTGTTTTAAAACCCAGAGTTCAACCTCAAAACCCTTACCATTCCAATTTACCCTGTCAATCTCACTCTCCTTTCACTCTGGTCCTTGCTCTGGAACACACACATGCACGCACGCACGCACAAAAACTGACACACCTATTTGAAATTCATATGTAAAACTCCAATTTCCAATCCTCACACATTCACAGAGAGAAACACAAGGACGCATGGACCCTATCTACACACACACACACACACACACACACACACACACACACACACACACACACACACACACGCACACGCACACACAAAAAACACACACACACACACACACACACACACACACACACACACACTTGTGTCCGATAAAATAATAAGCTGGCTGGAGTGTTGACCTAAGACCTCGGAGAAATTCCTGATGGACCCAGACGGTAAATTTCGTAGTCCGTATGCTCCCTCTCCTGATACCCAGTAGTCTGTCTCACTTTGTAAATCTGTCCAGAATTCAGGAGAGTTATCATTTATACACAGCGTATAAACAGCAGCAAGCAGGTTTACATATTAAATCGTAGTTTTCACACAGCTCTACACTCTGCAAACCCAAAACCTGTGTTTTGCTCAGATTCTCCTCCTCTCCATAAATGTGGACTCTGGGAAGGTTACATCTTCCTGCTGTCTGCTTGTCTGCACCAAAACACTAGAACCAGTTGACCTTTCCAATTTACTATGTCAATCATGCCCACACGCCTGCGCACTTACACACACTAACACACACACACACACACACGTGCGCGCGCACACACACACACACACACACACACACACACAGCTAGTATGCAGAGCTCAGCCTCCCATACACATCCAGGTAAAAGTTGGTGTCAATCATCCTTGTATGAATCCCAAATGTCACCAGGTTTTGACATTCTCTTTGCTCACTGTTGGGCAGAAAAAAGGTTAGCTTATCCTCGCCTTTCTTCCCCCACTTCGTTTTTCTCCAACACTTACATAATTTGTGCTCTCCTCTCTCCTCATCTCGTCTCTTCAGACTTTATTTGTGCCCAAACACCTGCACTCAAATGCACACTTCAGGTAAAAAAAACCCAAAAACAATCCCTTGTTAAACATTACCTCTCATTACCCCAAGAGTCTCACAAAGAGCACATAAATGAGACGGTGAATAAAGCTGCGCCATTTAAATTGATAAACAAACATCCAGCCTTAAAAAGAAACAACAGACGTTTAAGGGACACATATTAAAAAGAAGGAAACAAGAGTGCCATGTTTCATTACATGGCACTCTCAATAGGAAATAAATGTAAATGTTCAATTCATACTGTGAGTCTAATGATGGCTTGAAAAAAAGGAGATATCATTTCCAATTCAAAAGAAGAGTGCTGTTTTTCGCAAGTTTGCGCCTCTGATAAGAGACAGAGAGGAAAAAGTAGGAAGCCTCTGATCTTGCAGAAATATTAAGAAGGCAGGAGAGAGGAAGTGAGGGATGAAAGACATGGATAAGACAATGAAAAGTTGGAGCCAAAAGGTGGGGCTTTAAAAGGCAGTGATGTGGTGCTGCTGCGTGCCCACCACCTCAGGGTGAAATACCAGATGGAGAAGGGGCCGAGAGAGACAAGAAAGAGGAGATGCATCATTACTAAATCAGGTTGTTTCCCCCTTTTTTCTCTGCCTTATCCAGTTTGCTGCAGGGTACTCCCCTATCTCGTTCTCTTTTTCACTGTTGCCCATTTTTTGTCTTTATCTCTCTACCTCTCTACTATCACTTCTCTCTGTCCCACAGACTTGAAGAACTGTATCTAAGAGACCCTCAGCATAAGTAAATAAGCCTCATATATAAGAGGATACTGAATTTTAAGTGCCTCCTTTAGAAACAAGTGGTATTCCAGCTAAGCATACGCTGCTCCCTGTGTAGCTTCTGCTTTTGATAAAGTCCATTCATTTACTGCATGGCAGGGAGTGGAGGAATGAGGCCTGGAGGAATGTGACAAATCAATGGAGGGCAACAAGTCCTGGCATTTCCTTAAGACACTCGCTCACAAACTCACAGTCTTCGAAGCAGAATAAAAATGTAAATACTGTACTAAGAATTTATTGATCCTTTTTTTCTTTCATGCAACGTTTTACCACAACACTGCCACGGAAAACATATTTTTAAGTTAAGATTATTTTAATTATCAATTAACTGATTCATTAGTTTTCAGTTAAGAACACTTTGCACTCGGTGGTGTTGGGCTGAGCAAGACTGAAGTTGCATTTCAAATTGTCTAAAACAGTTTTGAGGAGTGGTGAACTAAATGTTCAACTGGAAGAGCTACTTTTGTCAGTAGCTTAATGGTAGTACAACTACATTCATATATGCATTGTGATTCAAGTAATTACATTTTTTGCCATATTTTGTGTGGTCAATGATGCTACTAATAATTTTAGGTCATAAAAGTAATTTTAATTTTAATTTTACCATTGCTTCTCTACCATAAATGAACATAGTTTCACCATAATTACTCAGAAGTATTGATTAATGTTATTTTTTAACAAATGTTCAGAGAAGTTGTTGCTATTTTAGAAGTTATCTGGTTAACTGAGTAATCCTGCTTGGTGCATTATTCCCACCTTGACTCTTTCTAGACTACCACTGCTTTGTCAGTGTACCTTGACTTCTAGATAAAACTTACCAGGTACCATCCTGCATCTGTTGTTGATGTTCCAGGACACATGTCAATTTACACTTGTGTATGAATGAATGAATATGCACTTTTTCACAAGAAATGTACAATTTCTGCTTGTTACACACATACTGTGTTTTTGAAACTACACATACAATAAAGATAAAAAAAAACAACTTGTTCTTAAGTTCATTTTCATGAGCAACAAAAGCATGTGGTTAGGTTTAGGAAAAACAAAAAAACTATCATGGTTTGAGTTAACATTCACATGGGAATCAAACAGTGGTCTCCTGGTTGAAAGATTGTTTGACCCAGCCACCTTTCCTCAAATTCACTGTGCAAACGTGACATTTTGTGCTGTATTCTTTTCTCTGGTTTCTCTTTTCCTCAGTTTTTACAATCTGCCAATGCAAAGGCCAAAGCTTGTTTATTGTTTTACTACATTTTCAAAACATGAGTGCGAGTTGCTGACATGTCTGTGCTTGCATTTGCTTTCCTCTAGCACATTCATCACACCATCTGACATGCCTTAAACTGATATCGTACAGTCCTAAACAGATTTACCAGAACCATCTTGCATGTTTTGGCATGCAATTAACTTGTGAGATTGTTATCATCACACAGTGTCTTTTGTCTTGGAATCATTTAAAAAGGGGCCTTAAGATCACTAAAACCTTCATAGACAAGACACTCCATATATAATGACTATTTCCACCAACATATAGATTTTATTTTTAGTCTATGAAGCCAGAAAGGAGCACTACTGAGTGAATACAGAGGACAACACACTGTGCAATAGGTAAACTGTACAGTTGCATCATTGGGCCAGCGACTAAATCCCGAAATTAGGCTGCTATGTTGTGCTGGAATTCACAGAGAAAATGGGAAGAAAGAGAGAAAAACACTAAATTTAGATGAGATGTCATTGAAACAGGCTGAGTCCAACTTGGTCTGAACAGTCATCATGGCCAAATCATTTTTAGAATTGGATCAGCAATGTGTGTCCTAGCAATTAGTCTATGAAATATCAGAAAGTAATGCAAAATGTCCATCAAAATTTCCCAGACCCCAAGGTGACCCCTGCAAATTGCTTCCCTTTTTTTGTCAAAACCAACTGTCTAAAACTGCAAAAAAGCCAATATACGGCGATATAAAGCCAAAAAAATCATCATATTTGAGAAGCTAATATTCTCACAGCAATTAAATGATACAGGAAATAGAAACGCATCATTTGATAAAAATCAGTCTACATATATCTGTATCTCACAAGCATATATTTTCTGTTTATACGAACATGATGCTCATCTCATTCACATGTACTTCTTGTGAAAGTATACTAATTGCCATATTTAATTATGCTGTGTGTTAGCCTCCTGCTGTGAGAAAGAAAAGCTCACTCTTGCAATCACTTCCACGCTGACTGACTCTGTGTCCGTATGTATGAGTGCATGTGTGCGTGCCCGTGTCTTTATGTCTATGTATATATGTAAAGCAATCACTCATGTGGGCAAAGAACAGTTAGGGTCTGTGCCTGATTAATGGCTTAATTGATTAAGTGGCTCAGAGATTGATTGGTCGGGCCTGGCTATAACAGATTCATTAGAACAGTGATAGATCAGTGAGATCTGGCTGCAGCTGTTCCGCCTGACTCTGGACAGCACGGCCTGGTAATGGACATCATCTGTCTGTCTGTGGATCACAATATGTCCACATGCACTCACACTGCTGTACGTGTGTGTGTGTGTGTGTCTGCATGTGTTGTACGTGGAGGCTACACACATCTCCTTTCTTCAATCACTCCAAACAACCAGACAGGGGTGAGAAGGTAGTGGCGAGGAGGAAAGTAGGGATGAGGAGAAAGGAGGAGAAGGGTGGAAACTATTTTTGGATTAAAGGCCCTGTTGATGTATTCCTGTTTTCAGCATCCCCTCTCAATCTTCAACTTCTACACTCTGCCTCCTCTCCTCTTTCTCCCTTCCTATCCATCTCTATCGTCCTCAAAGCTTTCCCAATTTCGCACTTGCTCACGGTTCGCCTCTTTTTCTTTGACTTTCTCGTGGTATCCGATCCTTCTCTGTCCTCATCTCTTCTCGGCCTCATTCCCCTTCTCTCTCTCTCTTATTTTTTTTTTTTATCTCTCCTTCTCCTTCTAATTCTTTGCAAGCACTTTGTTTTGCCCTGAAACCCTGATAAAAACATTGCCTAATGTACACACTGATAGCACAAGGGACAAGAGGACAAACACACACACTTACATATAACTGGGTGTGTGTGTGAATTCCTAAATGGGTGTGAAACGTGGCTGTGTTTTAGCAAGGCTTTAACAAATGAAACAGTGCAGTGAAAAGCGCCACCCACACACTCTTTCAGACCATGGTGTCAGTTCAGCAGCTAATGAACAAATGGGAAATACATGTGCTTGAGTTAAACTGTAACTTATGTGAACGTGCGTGTTTATTAGTGTAAGAATGTGAAGTGTTACTGGCTCCATAAATCTCAATATATAGTGTATGTGTGCAGCACATATTTATGCCAAGTTGGCTTGAAAGTTCAGCTTCATTCTTGACCTTGACCAATATGGCCAAAAGCTCTAGAGAAAGCGAGTAAATGGTCTTGGAGCACGATGACGTCGATGATGAAATCAATATAAAGCTAGATACATAATAGAGGTTATACAAACAAAGGCATGCAGTATAGATGTCTTTAAGCTACTAGCTACACTGTCTTTACTTAGCTTTCCGCCGCACACACAAGGAGCTAGGTAATAAATTATGATAATATCCAATGTGGTCATTTAAGATGAAATATCATCTGAAATCTGACTGTTGCAATTTCAAGATATATCTTAAAAACTGTCTTCTCCAGGTCTCTGATGATGCTCTACAGACATTTCATTTTTCAAACCAGTGAGTCAGTCTACTTCATTGGTGATCATAATCATGTTACATCTTAATTTGCACCATTTTACCTAGTGTTTCCTTAAGCGCCAGTCATTATTACCAGATTAAGAATTGGGGCTTTCCTTGTTTTGAAATTACAAAGTTCAAACGAATAAGAACTAACAAGTTGTTTGTGGTGCCTCTGCTACTTCACTGTGTGAAGCTACTTCACCAGATGACTTCAGATTTGTTGTCATGGTAACGTCACTGTGGACAGTTTTTAAAAGGCAGAAAACAGCCTTACCTTTATCTATGATATTTCCATCTACAGTGTCGAATCTAAAAGGTTCCACGCATTATTTCTTGAATGGATTAGTGTTATGATTATCAATTCCACAAGGCTAGCTGGTGTTCTTGTCAAAATAAAGGAAAGTGGAACAGTTGGAGCTACTTATGCTATTTTACATCTTTGCATCAAAATAGGATTTTTGTCTTTTTTTGACAAGTGGTGGACTTGTTGAACTATGCAAACAGCCTTCCTCTTTCATTCCTTCAACCACCTTCTTGAAAAGTCAGTACCACGACATTTGCACGTATCAGAAAATCTGTTAAGAATCTTTAATAATGTTAAAAAGTAGGTATGTTTCATCTTCGGAACAGAAACGTGGGCTTTTTGTTTGGGTTTGCATCTCTACCGATGCCTTGCAAATTTTTGCAAAGTTGGGTTGTGTACAATGCATCCATAACAACACACAGAACTCATGTAAACAGACAACAGGCCATGTGTCGCAAACTGAGGTAAAATCCAAAATGAGATGCATATTCTGAATGTGCTGGTTTTAATGTTATCAAATCCCAAATAATACCAGCATATCCCACGTCTTAATCTAAAAAATGCTGCAATACCTGATTTTGAATACCCAAATGAATATGCTGTTTACATGGCCTGCATCAAATTCAGAATATTACCACATATGAAATAATTGTGGATTGTTAGTGAGCCTGTAAATATAGCTGCTGAGGATTACAGGACAAAGTAATAGCAGCAGTGCAATTTACAAATGCCCTCTGTTGGTGATATGCTTAACCTGTGTTTATAGGATAAAAAGGGACGATCCAGTTACTTATTTTTTTCGAATTATTACCATGATTTAATTCAAACACCAACTATACTTCACGTTTCTCATTTGAAATTCTATATTATGTACAGTATTGTTATATACTGAAACTGTATTGTATCCATATACTGTCACTCTCCCCTATACACAGAGACACACATGCTAAAATCAAGCAACCAATGACACCATCACCTCTCTCTCACTTTGCCCCCCTCCCTCTGCCATTAAACATATTTCCCCTTCCTCAGCACCTCATCATCTCTCCTACTATTTACTCATCCTTTATCTTCCCTCTGTTCCTCCAGTCCAATCTTTTCTTTACTGCCCAGCACCATCATTCACCAGCTCAGTTTTCCCCCCTCAATCTCTCTTTTTCGCTTCCACTTCTATTGCTTCAAATTAACATCTGCTGACTGGCCTGCTACTCCAATAACCTGTTACACCCAGCAGGAAGCACTGACACACAGAGACAATCAGCATGTTCGCATGCACAATAATATTTCATTTATATTCGGGATACTCTGAAAACTGTTTATGAAAACCCTGAATATAGCCAGTGTGTGGTGATACAAGCTGGCATATGAACAGCGTATCCCGTCGGGTGGCTCAGTTTGGAGTCGTGAAGCCTCACGCATTTTCACACAGCGATGAGTATCAAAATAAAGCACCACTACTGAACACAGTGGGGAAACTGCAAAACGTCTGCCTCCATGTATGCATCGTCCAACATGAGGCTTTACAGCTCCTTTTCAGAATATTGATGTTCATGCACACTCACTGACTGACACACACACACACATACACACACACACACACACACACACACACACACACACACACACACACAGAGTCCTGGGTTCAGCGATGTGACGATAAGGAACAGCCGTGTGACTGACAGGATCATTAAAATCACGAGCACCACGCTACTTATCTGTGCACTTGACACCTCATTCAGCATCCCGTGTGTGTTTCGTGTGTGCTCATGTATTTCAACTCTTTAAGGGGGTTTAGATGGTATCCCTACCCAAGTATTTGCCTGGAGAAGTGCATTTGTCAGTGTCATTGGTACATCAGCTACGCTTCCGCCTACATCCTCCAATATAACAACGCCCTCCGCCATCCAGACTGCCCTTCTGCTTGTTCTAGTAGATGAAGCTGAACTGAACAAATGGATGATCACACAAACACAAACAAACCCACACTTAAACAGGGTTTGAGGCACAATTACCACAATGACCCCTTAAAGATAAAATGTTTCATCACTACAACCTCCCTGCGCCCAACCACCTGAAATCAAGTCGAGGGCTGAATCAATGCTGTTTGTCAACTTCTAGTTTTTAGATTTTATTAGCTAATATTTATTTGTGAGTTAACCCAGCTACTAAATTGTCTATGGGCTGTTAACTTGCAAACGGGCATCTTAAAAAGAAAGTGAGGATTGTGTCAGTTTGGTATTCAAAATCACCAACAGAGCAGACGGTCTGTTAATGAACAATCTTGCGTTAGCTGTCGTCATAACTGAGACCAGTATGTTCTAGATACAGAACAGGCAGCTAATGCAAGCAGATAGTTAGCAATCATGGTAACCCTCATTTTATCTGCTTAAATTGGGATGTTTTACAGCATTAGCAAAGCAGCTTAAGTCGAGACTGACAGCTGTCATGATATCTTGAATCTTCAGCCTTAATCATCAGACATGAGCGATCAAATGTTGGCCATTATTACCACAAATCAGCATCTACATAGCCCTCACCGCTGAAACCAGCTTTGTATATAAAGTAGTGGTCAGAATAATGATGTATTACATAATGTAGTTGCTGTTTGTAGAAAGTGAGCTACAGTAAATGGCCTGATTTTCTGGATACAGATAAACTCAGTTCTTTGATGTTGACTTTAAAGGATAATTTCGATTAAGTATTGAGAGCGGGTGCTGCCGCAGAAAAAAATGTCTATAAGCACTTTTGCCACTGACAGGCTCAGATTATTATTCTGAGTGCCTGACAACATTTTTGAAAAGAGTTTTCACAACCTTTAATCGAAAAAGTGAGATCCTTTCTGTTTAAACAGCCCCAAAATCACTTTTATAAAACAATTTTGTTTTTGTCAAAAAGTATTTTTCAAGTGTATAGAGCCAGCATATTTTCAGATCTAACTGGGTATTAAAGGTTATTTCTACCAAACCAGAGTAGGTGACTGTTGATACAATGGAAAGACAAAAAATACAGATACAAAATACTGTCAGTTTTATTTTGCATCTGCTGCCTGTGAATAAAGTGTATTTTAAAATGATAAAGTTATTTTTTTTTAAAAGATGTCTGATGGGTTTGGCAATAGCAATTTCAGGACTCTTTCTGGTTAAACAAAAAGGAACTGACTCTTAAAAAATGAAAAAAATGGTTGACGTCTTTAAGGATCCTTTTCATAACCTATTTTATGGCTGCCAGCTGCAGCACTTTCATTCAATTTTGGACCAATTTCAGAAACTGTTCACTGGGTCCCGGTTCAAAAATACCAGTTACCCTTTAAGCAAAATTTTGATTGAAGTATGTGCTAGTGGATTGGTCAAATGCTGGTGAATCAAATTGTCCACTTGACAACATTTTTATCATAATTTCATATTTCCCTAAAAATAATCTTTTGTTCAGAGTAATCACATTTAAATAAAAAAAATTATGTCTAAAATAATGTCTCTAATATCAATACACATATCCTGATATCACTTTGCAGCACTCATCAACTAGTTTTTAGAGTTTAGTTTTGATAAAGTAGTGGGCCCACTTGACTGCATAGGGGCCACTTTACAGTATACATAAAGATTTACACACCACCCACAGTGCCTTTCAATAAACCATTTTGGAAGAAACCTGTGTAACATTAAAACTTTCAGAGCTTCTCCCTGCTCCTGTTCTCTGGCTCCTTTACCTCCACAGTCTCCGCTCGATCATTGATTCTTAAAAACTTGTCCCATCCAGCTTCTTTGACTTTTGGTCTGTTTTCTGTCCCACTGGACACCTCTCTAACTGCCTGCCTTATTGTTGCCTTCTTTTTGTCTATTGACTTTTTTATCGGTGAATGTAAGGGGATTGGAAGACAGTTTAAGTGGGTGTACAACTGTAAAATGCTCTGTCAAAGCCTTATACATGGCCATCCGTCTTGATCTATTTCATCATGCTGTAAAAACACGCTTGCAATTAAATCCATAACTAGGTGGAACAAGTAGAGCATACAGACATAGCCACACACAGTTGGCTTGTCATACTGACACAGTCCATGAGTCAGTTTCCTGTCCATCCTTCCATCACTCCATCTCTGTCTGTACACTGGGGTTTTAATTATAGAACCACAGAGGAGCCTCATTACACTGAGAGAGAGAAGGGACTGAGAGAGACAGAGGAAAAAGGCAGAGAGGGGAGATGGGGATCAACAAAGACAAGTCTGATCCCTTCGCAACTGAAATATTGAATATAATAATTCCAGACACAACCAGTTGTAGCAAGATTTAATCAAAGCACTGATTCATTAGCCAAGACTCTATCAAAACCGCTGAGTATTAGTGCCTTTTTGTATGATCGTGTGTGTGTCTGCTCCACATCTGTAGACTTTAAATGAACAGATTTTCAACACAAAGAGGGTAATTGTAGTCCTAGATCTTTCAAATTAACCTTGCAGCTTATAGATGTGTGCTAGACTGAATGCAGCATACAGGTGCTCATTCTTCAAGGTTTACATGCAATTAAATGCATCAGTGATTCTGTTAAGTGACCTTCACGATGGTTATCTACATAACTAGCCTTTGGACAGATTGAATACAGGCTTCCTGCTCAATCTTTAAAAAAAATAATAAAAAAAGAAAAAGACCACCAGACCGCAGTGTCTTCAGTGTCTTCACAGTGTAACAGAAATTATGCAACCAAAGAAACTAAATAACTCAAATTTCTAGGTATGGGAATCTTGAAGCCCACTTAACTACAGGCTATATTCTGCAATCTTACTCTCCAGCAAAATCTTATCTCCAGTATTTGACAGAACAAAAAAACTGCTGCCAACAAACTTGAAGGGATTCTTTCGCAATCTCCAGTCAGCTTTGTATTAAAACAACGTGGGTAGTATGTGTAAATGAACTGTGGTAAACTTTTCTCCATATAACAAGTGCTGGGATCTGCTGAAATCCGATAAAAATAGTAAACTAGTAGGTAGTGCTGGTGGAATATTAAACAAGATTTTATTACCACACTGCCTTTTTCTCTCCTAAAATATTTGTAAAAGCAAGAGTTTGTGAAATGGGTGCCAGACTGCTTCCTGCACAGTAAAAATGGAGGCTAAAAAAGCTCTGATCACACAGTAAAACTAAGCAGCGCTGAATAAATATAACCCAAAATGCTACTACTTTGTTGCCTATTTCTCGCCGCAAATGCTTTCAACATGTTCTAGCTTACTGTTTAACTGTAATATGAGAACATTTGTCACCAGCCAGCTGCCACTGTGTCAAACTGAAGAGTTTGCGTAACGTCACCTACCAGCAGAAATGTTAACTGGTCCAGTGCAGCACAGTGCATTCTGGTAACTGTGGGTTTTTCTACCTCTTAAAGAAAAGCAAATGCCACAGCCCCTTTCCTGTAGCACCAGTTTCAAAAGTGTTTCTGTCTTTCCACAGCAGAGACAGGGTAGGTTTACATGAGGACCCACTTTATACTGGTAATTTCGTTTTTTTAAACACTGTTTAAAAAATGACTAATAAATCTACTGTCTACCTTCTTCTAAAATACTTATTTAATTGAAGAGGCCTGTGGAGAAATTATTAAGCTTTCAATCCGGTTTACTCTACCTACGACAAAAAGAAAGGTTCATTCCCTGTAATAAATCACAACAGCAAAAGTGAAGCCTCCTCTGCACATATAGCCATGTCATATTCGAGAGCAATCACAGATGGTCCCAAAATGAAAGCTGCTGTGCAAAAATTTTGAGTTATTTGGCAAGTAAGCCTGAACACACTGCAGTGTCTGAAGCCCATGTGGTGTTTTCTTTTGTCTCCAAACTCTATTTTCAAAAGAACTTGTTCAAATCAGTTTCTGCAAAAAGTGTCGTATCTGTCCGCCTTAAACCAACAGCGTACACAAATAACAGGACCAAAATAAGTTTCATTGCTTGCTGAATGCTGCTTGTTGCTTTGCCTGAAATTCTTCTGCACAGTCAAGAGAGTAGACATGACAGCTGGAGTACTGATCGGAGCAAGTGCTGTTTATCAACTAAAAACAGACCCTGGGCAAGGATCCATCAAACAATTATCTTCAATCCTTACTCTAAATTGTCTTTAAAATAAGAAAAATGTGCATCAAAATTCCTAAGAACCCAAGCTGACTATTTATCCAATGCTTTGTTTCGCTCAAGCATCAGAGCAAGACCCAAAAGTACTGAATTTACATTATAAAAGAGAGAATAGCAGCCATTCCTCCAAATTTAAAAGACTTAAACAAGTGAATCTGTGGTATTTTTCAATTAACATTATTTACAACAATACTTGAAGACTTATTTTCTGTGGATCAACTCAGTTGTCAGTTTTCAAGTTCAGCACTGAGTAATTAAATGCACAGACCTTTCAGGTATGCTCTCTTCAGTGTGATGCATTCATTTAGCATCAGGGTTGTGTCTTTCATCAATGGTTGCCAATAAACTCATCACCAAAAGGTGCAGCCAAAAGGCTTTTTGTGCATCGTTGAGTGAGTTGTTATTTTTACCTTCAGCACTATTACTGTTTTGAAAATGTCATTACTGCAACAAATATAATCTCTTAACGAGAATCAAATTAACATGTACTACTCTGATCCGACAGACACCACAGCTGCCAATTATACTTTAGCACCCATGAAAAAGAAAGTGTTCGCAGCAAGGTCCCTGTTAGCTAATAGGAGACTAACAGGCAACATCTGACCGTAACTGTGAAATCTTTGAGCCATTTTAATCTCGCTGTTAAATAAAGAATATTGGCAGCTGCTTCCAAACATTACCACGGATTCTGCTGGTTATTAATCAAGAGCAGTCATTTGAAAGAGAGAGTGGGAGAAAAAAGATTCAGAGTCACTGTTCAGTGCATACACCTGTGCTTGTATCAGGGGGCGGTGAGTTGCTACTAAACATCCCATTTGGCATTCATTTTGTTTTTAGGGGTCACCAGCCAAAACGTCTGAGAGAGAATCACTACTCCACGGCTGTCGGTACTCAAACCGGTATGACTAGAAGTCCCCAGAGACATATTCCCAAACCAACACGAGGAGTTGCAGAGTGCCGATCCTAGTGGAGCGCACTAAGGCAGATTGTGGCACAGATCATTATGTTGCCATGTTGGTAGGAGCAGTTTCTATGGTGTTCCCTGAAGCCCATCAGGGCATGATACAGCAAAATGCAAAACACCTTGAGTGCATGTTAAGAGGTGCAGCACTGGAAACAACGGCTGCACACGGGCATACAGCGGATTCTCTGATCTCGCGTCTAAGCTTTTAAATGAGGGATCACAGGTGCCGGGGTCCGCAACACGACAACAAACCAACACACACACACATGCAAACCAATTCATACACACAAACCACATGCATTCCACAATCACACACTCTCTCCAGGGACACTAAAATACCTCCAATTAGACGCGCCACAGAACAACTGGGATGGGACCTGGAGCAAAGACACACACATACACACAAACAGAGTTGCAGACGAGCACAGAAAGATCCACGGCAGGCTTTCATTTAAGAATCAGTGATGTGGAAAGGAAACATCTGGAAGGGAGGGAAAGAAGCAAATGACAGAGAGACACACAGGCTTGCATAAAAATAACAACACAAATGTAATCAGTGAGCACACACACTTATACATGCAGGTTTTAGTGCTCATCAAATACATCAGAACATGTATTCATGAAAGCTTTTTTAAAAGATGGCAAGTTGTGTGTCATGTGCCATATGCTGTCCGAATGTTCCAAGCAAAACATTCATTTTTCTCTTATCTCTTCTTTTCTCCTCTACGTTCCTGACCAATCCCGTGTGTGTGAGTGACACCGTGTGTGAGTCTGGGTTATCTGGAGGTCAGCCGAGTCAGATGCTACATGAGTCTATTCTTCAGCTCCTGACAAAGGCCACTCCGTCACCTCTCAGGGCTGCAGGGCGACAAGCCTTGCTTGATGGCGGCAGGTGGGGGCAAAAACAGGATAAACGGTAGAAATGGAGTGATGTAAAATGGCAGACACCAGGGTCTCCGAAAGGAGGCGTAATCAAACTCAGACAGGCTCTCTTCCAATCACCAAGCCGAGGTAATCAAACTCAGACTCCCACACCCTCCAACACACACATACAATGATTAAGGTTAAGAAAGGTTATAAGGTTATTTTACATTGCATATGCACTTGGAGCCAATCCGTCCCTTAGCTCTCTCTTCAACACTCTCCTCTGTGTTTCTTCTGTGTCACTGTTTCATCTCATCGTCTCTGCTGTGATTGCGCCTCTCTATTTCAGCACTGTATACAGTACTTGAGGAAGTAACTACCTACTGGTTGTCACTTCTTTATTCAGCAGAATCAAATTTATAACTCAAATCATTAATGTGCTTTACTATGAAGCCACAAAGACAAGCTGGAAATTTTCAAACAACTTCCTACAACTTTCTTGTGTTCAAGACAACTTTTTTTTTGGAAACTTTGTAGAAAGTTTGCATTGACTTCTGCCATATGGTAATTATAGAGCCACAGGATGTAGAGCATTTTAAAGGGGAACTACGCAGATTTTATGCATAGAGATCCGTTCACTGCTTCTACTCTGAGCCTGTAAAAAGAGTTGTACAATATTTCAGAGGTTCTACAGGGGGAGTTGGTGTCAACAAGGTCATCTCAGCTTGGCCTTGCAGACAAATGTGTGAAGGAAAGCCTGTGCTGTGGAGTTTGAAAGATGCTAGCATTTACGCAGCAGCAAGGTTCTTACGACAAGACGCAATCAATTGCATTTAGGGACTAAAAGTCAGTATATCTTGGCCTCTACTGCATCGATTGAAAAAGAAAAATCTGTCCTGCATGTCCGCCAACTTCATGGAAGTAAAAAAACTGAAGCGCTGGAATACTCTTTTCAAAAGGAAGCACTCGTTAAGCAGTGCTTCTATGTAATATTCTTAGCTATTTTTGCAGTTCAGCAAACATTAACAAGCGTGACATTACTGCCTTCTGTATAGAAAAGATAGAGGCATCTGATCAACTTTTGAGCCCAAAGCTGAGATAGCATTTATAGCACTACTGTAATTATATCAGCATATATGCGTCTGCCACAATCTCCTATCCTCTCTTTCTTCTTCTGTTCTTTTCTCCTGTCTACCTTGTATCCCCTCTCCTCTCCCCTGCTCTCATTTCCCTTGTTGTTATATATATATATATATATATATATATATATATATATACACATACTGTATATATGAGATCCATGCATGCAGGATCACAACTACTTTATCTTGAGTGTCTGAGGTCTCTTCAGCCATTTTGTCTTGTTTCTTTGTTCTCTAAAGTGCAGCTCTTTGATGATGTCCAGATATGCGGAGTGTATCTAGGCATGTATCTTTTGCATGTGTACATTTTGCACGTCTGTGTGCTTTCATAAGTGCGTGTGTAAAAAGTCCCTCCAGTGAAAGCTCTCTTTGGGGGAAATTTTGCTGCTCTAATGGTCTGATGTAGAAATCTACAAAGACCTCCACTGCTGTGAAGGGAAGAGAGGCACACAGACATGCCCACACTCTTCTGGGCAACAGGGAGACTGACTGCTGTTTTGATTGACAGGCTGAGGTGTGTGTGAATACGTGTGTGTGCGTGCGTATTAAAGGGAGACGGAGAGGAGGGAGTGATGATAGCAGGTATGCATGGAGCTTAATTAATTGGAGAAGGGATCCTCATCTCCTGTCACTAGCAGAAATACCCTAAGGCCATTAGAGCTTTCTTCCTTTCTAATGCAAACACACTGAACACACAAGTGTATACTGTAACTAATTGACCAAAACCTTGAGTCCGACCCTCCCTCCCCAGAGTGGCTGTGTTGATGTGATTTAATATGTTGACTTGATATTTGGACACCTTGTTCAGCACATGTTCTTTGAATATTTAAGATTCATCTTCTGTCAATCTGTCATGTTCAGTATGCAGTGATAACTGACTGAAAATGTCTCCTGTAGCACCATATGTTGTCAATGAAAAAGCTCCAGGAGCTGTTTATTTTAGAGGCGGGCTGTTCTTCCACTGATTACAGAGTGTGACCTCTCACCAAGCTGTTGAGCTGCTATCAATTGTGGCTGTTCCAGCTCAACCACACATGACAGTTAGTGCTTTTTATTTTCAGCAGTCTAGGCCACACTTACAAGATAGTGGTCAGGGACATGCAGATAATGGATCTGTCAAGCAGGTAGGTCATACAGCTGGCTGTGGACCACTTTTCTCCGCTCTCTCAGGCTTTGTGGATTAGTCAAAAGATTTTGAGTGTCAATCTTCACACAGCGAGCCAGTCTTGTAAATGTGACTGCATCTTAAGTGTTAATGCCTGACATATACAGTACAAAGAGCTTTCTCCGCCAGCAGTCCTGGCAATAACAGGTTGTTGGTCATATTCTCAGTCTACATCCGTGACTCACTTCATTAATTCTTCTTCTCTGTCTCTACCGATCCTCTGTCTCTTGTTCTTCTCTGTTGAGCACAATGCTCAAATCAAAGTAAGGAAGGGGTGAATAGAAAATAGGTATCTCATTTATTCTGGTGAATTTCTAAAAAGAAAGACAACATTTTTAGAAATAGAAAATTTGACTGACAGCTATGAACTTCTGTCTTCAGATCCTGTACAGGCTGCTTAACGAGAATGGAAAAGCGCAAAGAGGAGAGACAGGAAATGGAGGGAGACGCAGATAGGCCAGGAAATGTACAAAAAAAAGAAGGAGGAGGTGCTGATGAAAAAAAATACAATTTGCATGAGTTCATTCACATGTTTTCTTGAGTTAGTTAACCTGGTGAACTGCTCATCACTTCAGTTCACTTCAATTTAATCTCATTGGCACGAAATTCCAATTCTTTTTTTCCTCAAATTTTCTGCTAGCAAACCTTGACTGATCACTATCATTTATAGTTTGCTGCTCAGTGTGTGTGTACACTCAGTACAGGCATCTTTTCATCCAAATTCATAATTTACTATTGATTTTTATTTTTTTAGCATTATCATCTTGCAGCGTAATTAGTGTAGTACACATGTAATATAATCCAAACACATTCACATCCGTAGCACCTTTTTCAAAAAAACAAACTGACCTACTGGTAGTTTACGGTTTAACACTTAGAAGTGGAGATAAGAAGCCTGAAGAAATACCCCTCTTACACAGAGAACATGCTGCAGGGCCGCTACAACGTCCTTTCTTTACGCCACCTTTGTATACACAAAATCAAACAACAGCAGCGTCATGCAGCTCGCAACAGCAAAAGAGGCGTGACATTTAACAAAACAGCGTTGGCCTCCAGTGTGACATATGACATATGTGTTGGCTGGTGTACACTGGCTAAGCTCGTACTCTGCTCAGAGGGTAAGGAGCTCATGGACCTCATTGTTTTCACAACTTGCGTACATTTTCTGTTCTTTGATTTAACGGCTAGCTGTTTTTTAAATCTCCTGCGGTCGATCATACGCATAACTCGTAGTTAAAACATCACACCCATCCTTCTAATGGTCTCACATCGATGTCACTTTGGAGCTTTTATTATCTCTGCTGCTGGCTTAAAGGCGAGACAACTCTGTCTCCCCCTTCGGCAATCCTATATTTTATATAGAACAACAAAGTGGAATAATATTGTGATATTACCACCTTAAAAGGCAGTGTAAAAGGGGGTTTGTTTGTTTTCGTCTTTTCCTTTTTACCTGTTGCTCTTTCCGTCCTTTTGACTCTTTGGTTTGTCCTCCAGTTTTTTCTCAATTCCTCTCCAATCTCAATAACAAATAACCGAATCAAATATGCTGTTTTATAGCCAAGGATATTTACCCGAGAAATGTTTATTGTAGAAAATACACACTGATAAACAGAAACAAACACACACACACACACACAAATGCACACGCAGACGTTTATGGCCAAAGACTGATCAGTGAAGCCTAACTATACCCTTACGATTCCTAAAAAACGCCCAAGGGAGTACTCCACTCTGACAGCTGTAACAAGGTACTGTGCGTATATTTATGTGATTGTGTGTGTGTGCATTTGTGACAAAGGATGCCAAAGGATACAACCCTGTAAAGAGAATCTAATTAAAACTCTATACAGCCATGAGGGACAGAGAGCTCCCTCCCTTCCCGTCTCCTCTTCGCATTTAACCATAGTGAACACTTGAGTTGAAGGACTGTTAGACAGTGGAGTCTATCCTCTGCCCTCTGAGGAGAAGCGATATTGAGAAATGGATACAGAGTGATTCAGCGATAAAGGCTGTGACGGAGGCAGGAACACACAGGAGGGAGCAGAAAATTCACCAAAGTTATCAGTTTTCGTGAGTGTAGCCTTTTTTCTCTCAGAATGACCTAAGGGCTGCATACCAATCACCAACATTCAATAAACAATTAATTAAGTCTGGAGTTTTTTTTAATTAAAAGGGAGCATGACATAACCTTTTTATGCAAAACAGAAAAACACATAAGCAGGAAATGACAAACTATCATTTAATATATCAATATTTTTTAAATACCAAGAGTCTGTAAATACCAACAAATAGACAGCAGTATCTGTGTCGGATTTAGGTTACAACAACTTGGATCTGGCTCCAGATTGGTAAAGTACCTGTATAAAAGATCAAACGACTGCAACAACTATTTGCTTCGTCTCTGTACATCCTTTATTAAACACGATGCGAAAAAGATTCAGGAACGAAAGCCTCTCATTTTTAGTTGAACAATGATTTAGCTTTTTCCGGTTTATGAAACAAATGTCAAGCGAAAGGAAATATATCAGCTGTGAGTAATAAACATTTCTGCCTAAAGTTACATGACAAAAAGCCATAATAAAAATTGTCTTTCCAGGCTGGTATGTGTGTTTTAGCCAAAAATATACAGATTGAACTTATAAAACTACTTAAAGGTCTAGAATGTGGGATTTACCTGCATGTAGCGGTGAGGTTGCAAAACTAAAACTTCTTCCATGTGCCAAACATGTAAAAGAACTACTGTGGCATTTATGAAAAAGTAAAAAAAAGTTTATTCTAATGTAACAAAAACACAACAATTATTGTGTTTAGGTGATTCAAATGGAGTGAAAACATAGTTATAAAAAATATATACAATTTCAGCCTGTAGGTGCCCCTAACTTCTACACACTGGCTCTTAAACATCACTTAACGATCATGATGAAATGATCTGTGTCACATCAGTTTTGGCTGTTGGAATCTAACTTGGACTCTATTTCATGTGATATCAATAATTCCAGCTTCTCATCTCAACAGTTCTGAGTCAGGACCTCCAGGTTATGGACTGAGGTGTTCAAAAACATAATGGCTTTAAAATTAAGTTGGCTACATCAGTTTTTCCAGTGCATCAGACGTGTATTGCTTATCTCATTTTCAGGTTGTATTTATGAGTTGTCAACATTAATTAGGCCATCATTCAACCTGCCTACTCAGCCAAAAATAGTGCACATTTTCAATCAAATATTTGTGTTTGATACTGACTTCAGATCCATTAAAATGCAATTAAATCCCATAAGACAGAGAACCCAATCAAGTTCCCCAAAAGATTTAAAAAGGTGAAACAAAGTCAAATAATGAGAAGTAGCAACTCATCAAAGACTGAAAATCTTCTTATCCACAATCAGACATATCTGATTATCAAATAAATAAATCTTGTTTGTGAGATTAAAAATATGCTGTGTGGTTTCACTTACTGATCGCACACCATCTTCATTAGCAGCGTTGTTCAGCATTACACCAAAAGGTAGAATGTAATTTTACCTGAGATGCTAAGGTAGACAGCCGGACTCGTCACATTCTCTCCCGTCATCTCGTTCACCGCCTCTACGTGGTAGCGTCCAGCGTCCACTGCAGTGGTTGCCAAGACGACCAGCTGATTGTCCAAAGTGATTGCACTGTAAGGCACAAACCAAACACACAGACAACAAAGGATTAGAGACCACAATAGCAACCAAAAAGCAAAACGTGCCTCCATCTCGTGTTGCTCCGTCTCAGACAAGAATCCCGCTCAAACTAAGACTCTGACAAGAGGAGAGTGTTTGGTACATGGATCATTTAGAATTCATAAGGGGGGAAGGAAACATTGAATACATTCATCAGAAAGGAAAGAGGATTCGGAGAGCTTAAATAAATCTCTCCTCCTGTCTCAGATTGATATGTGGCTCATTTTGTGTCTCTTTCATTCTTTTGGCCGTTCTCGTTGTTTGTGTATTGTCTTCTGTTCTTCCTGCTTTACACTGATTCATCCTCATTTTGCCACGTACCAGCAGCAATCAATACAGCTCGAACATACAGTACACACAAGCACACAAAATCACAAAAACACAAGATCTAAAACTGTTCTCACATAAGCACACAAAGATAAGAAACAATCACTTACAAACAGACTTTGTGTTGCTGTTGCTTTTCAGTGGCGCATAATAGGAAGAGTTGATTTTGGAGGGAGACGGTGTGGGAGAGGATAGCAGGAGGCAGTCAAGGAGGGTATAAGAAAATATTTTCGTGGAGCTCAGATTTTCATGCGTTTGAACTTGTGTGTCTGTGAAGAGATGCCGCCAGGCAGGAAGCGCAGGTTGATTTTTTTAGTGATGCTACTTGTGTTTTCAGCATGTCAGTGAATGTAATTCTCCCAATATCCTAACCTGAGAGCTGACACTGAAATAAAATCAATATGACCAAAGGGAGAATAAAGCACATTAAAGTGAGATGAAAGGCTTTAATTGTTATAGATTGTGAGTCTTAATCTGTGCATCCACAACACAGATACTATACGCTATAGCCACATAAATAAAAAAATGACATAACATATGCAATGTGTATGATCCTTAATATGCCATATGTGGACAACTTTTTGTGTGAAAAAGGAAAAGGAGCTTAGATTTTGAGATGTGTGTGTTTTTCTGTGAGTACTGTTGAGCAGTACTGAGTTGTCTGCTATCTGTTTGCCCAAAAACTAGATCAGCACAGTGCTAGCTGGGCGTGGTTTCAACTCCATGCCACTCTTGCCGACCTGAATCAACGCTATACCACATGTAGCAACAACGAGCTGAGTCATGGCTGACTCCTCATATGCCGCCTCCACTCCATTTGCAGTGTTAGAGGCCGCATGCTGGCACAGTCAAATTGAGCCCAACCATTAAGATCAACGAGCGTCCACAGCTTAGAGATGACTGTTACAGCCATGAACATGAGATCATGACAGTCCTTTACAGAATACACGAAGGCGTTTGTGCAACACATAAGGATAGGAACACCTGATTGAACTACATATTGATTGAGGAGAGGAGAGGAGAGAGTGCATGCTGTTTGACACAAACTCACACAAACACACACTACACATACAGACAGAATTCTTCAGGTCTAATTTTATTCAGTGTGATTTCCCAGGAGAACATCCACAGGAGCCACAGCCTCCACCCCAACACTGACACTCTATGTGTGTGAGTGCATGTTGCTTTGAGTGGGCAGGTATGTGTGTGTGTGTGCACTCCTCTACATCGTACCGCCTGAAATAGAGGCTTTAACCAAACCTTCTCCGACTTGTCCCACAGCTAGGATAGATCCTGCATCCTCACTGAGGTCCATAATGCAATTTACAGCTGTTAAGCTCATTAACTGCACTGACCAGCCCATTTTATCACATCTGTTTTACCCAGCACATCCTGATTAATGGACAGTGACTTGCCTATGGTGTCTGAGGGAGGAGAGCCTGGGAGGTTCACGGGACTCTTAAAGTTATTAACAGTCAAAGCTAAAGGAGCTCAGTGGGTGGGTGTGAGAGTGCAATACGACCAATCAAGATAGCATATTAACATTTGAAGATTTGTTGAGTTAAAAGTATTTTTCCTGTTGCATTTGTCCTCATTTACATAACCCATTTATATGTGCAATTTACATGTGAAATCACTTGTTATGACAGAGAGCGATGGCTACAGGGATTTTCTTCACGCTTTCATTTGTTCCACATTGGGAGGTCTCAGGCTCAATTTCCCTTAAAATCTTCTCGTGGAACTTTCATACCGACAAAACAACACAGAGGGAAAGGAATTTAAATATGCCAATAATAGGTAAGGTAACAGTGATTAGAGGACCTAAATTCAGGTGGATTTCCCTTTAAAAAATGTGTTCCTATTTGTTGTGAGTAGCTGGAGGGTGGTTACACAATCTCATACAATACAGCCAGACACACACGCAGGCATTTATATGAGCGTGCGCATGAGTGTCTTTTCATTCAGACTGAATCGTGATGTAGTTTAGATTTAATATAACATAAACTCAACATGCGACTTTCTGTGCTCTTTTAGTTCTACATCTAATTAAACTGGGCAAAATTGTTCTGGCTTTTAATTAAAGACAAACTCAATTGTAAAACAGTGCATGACTCTGCATGCATGTGTGTGTGTGTATGTGACAGTTTATCCCTAGGCAGAAGAGGGAAATTAAAATACAGTAATCAACTATATCCTATTCCCCTCTTCCTCTGAATTCCCCTCTGCATCCCTCCTCCCCCGAAAATAATAAAAAACAGCCTCCCATTTCCCATTCTCCCTCCGATTACAATCTGCACATTCCTTTTTCTGTTGTATCCAATTTTCTTGCATTTTTCTTTCTCTTGCTGTCTCTCTATCAAACCATCCTCCCCTGTCCTGTCTTACCACCCCCCCACCCGACTCTTTTGAACCAAAGCACCAGGCCAGATTGGTCTTTCATTAAGTGTCTGGCCCCAAGACTCATTTAATAAACACTCTCGGATGTCCGCACTGCAAGGCTGACTGCTGAACACACGCACACATATACAAGTGTGCCAAGAGCTAATTAGCACACACATGTTGCAGGCCAGAGGATGAGTGAGCAAGTCAGCGTATGAATGAGTGTGTTTCTTTTTTACATCTAAGTGCATCTTAGAGTGTGTGTGTGAGTATGTGTGTCGGGTCTGGGGACTGTCTCTCCTGCCAACAGAGCCCACCTCGGCCCTGTCTGCCCTCCCTCTCTATCTCTGATAGGCAGCGAGCCACCTTCCTAAAACCACACTGCGTTTGACATACAGAAGCTCCGGGTGGAGGAGTGTGGCAGCAGGGCGGGAGGAGGGATACTCCACTGTAAACCCAGTCCAGACAGCAGGCTTTTTGGCAGCTTCATCTCCAAAGCAAGTGCCAGCCAGCCACCCACACATTACACTGCATACATACACACACCTTCTCACACTGGCACACACACAGCTGGGAGCATTCACTGATCCTCGCAGACGTTTAACTGGATGTTTGCTTTGGTGTTTAGGTAACAGGACACATGAATGCATTCTCTGTTGGGCTGAATGATAGTTAACGTAAACAGGTTCATACCTGCTAAAGCTACATTCAGTGTGTGTCCTCAGGAGCTGTATAAATCCGGTTTAAATTCAGGTTTTTGTTATTACAAACTTTACACCAGGTTGAGGTATTCAAATTTTTTAAGCATTCCTGCTCTCAGAATTGCCTGTCAGCTTGAGTTGTGGTGTGGTGTCCTCTGTCCCAAAGTAATTGGTAACTATAAAACGCTGCTGCAGAGAGTGCATTGTCTTGAATGCTGAGAGGAGGGGGAAAGCTTCAGTACAATATTCATCAATATAAAATACCTTTTTTTGGCTTATGTTTTTCTTTGTCTGCACAACTCCAAACAAAGGCTGTCATAAAAAATCTCACAATGAAGCCAATAATTGCTGTATAACCATAACCATTACAAGTCATCCTTATTAGTAAAAGTACATTGTTTCTGTTATTTTGACTTTATTAATTTAAATCACTTTCATGCTGCTGGCAATCTATTTGAAGAAACCTACACAGGACCCCCTTTGCCCATTATTGATCATACCATCCAAATGCTGCCTAGGCCAAAAAAAAAAAAAAAAAGAAATTATGCTCCAGCCCATTTCTTCTGATGAAGTCTTTAAGGCCTTATTAGCTTTGGATACAAGTCATTCTGTTGGTGAGGGTGAACTTAATCCTTTCTTTTTAAAGCTTGCAGCACCTATTTTAGTTATTTTTATAACATACATTTTTAACGTTTCAATTTTATCTGGTATAGTTCCCTTAGTTTGGAAAACTGCTTATGTCACTCCATTACATAAAGGCGGTGAAACAGCAGCTGTGAACAACTACAGGCCTATCAAAAATATTAGAATCTTTGGGTAATGAATAACTTAAATCATACCATTTAGAATATTATTACTATACTATTTTAGAATAATATTTTAAGTCAGCACCAGTCTGGTTTTAGACAAAAGCACAGCACTGTTACTGCTGCCACTCTTGTTTTAAACAATACAATTTCTACTTTGGATGACATAACACTGCGCAGCTCTTTTTATTGACCTTTCCAAAGCTTTTGATAGAGTTAATCATGCAATTGCTTTTAAGTAAGCTTGTTAATATTGGTTTTGATAAAAATGAATGCAGCTGGTTCAAGTAATTTATGTTCTTATTCTCACATTTGACATTTTTTTGTGAGTAATCAAGAACTCTATAGTAATTTTATGCAGGTACTCGAATGATGAAGTTACTTAAAATGTCAATCCCTGATTTACAGATTCTTAATGTGGAAGGAAATTCATTGGTGGCTTGTTGTTAATCTTTCAATTCAGAAAAAGATACAAAGTTCTTGTAACCTCTCTGGACTCTATGAGGATAAATGTCAGGCCATCCATCAAGAAATACATTTCTGTGATAGTTGGTTCCAGAGAACACGCAGCTGGTGATGGACTATTTTTCACTCATTTCAGAGGACGCACTTTTTCAGTGCCTGATGGCAATACCCGACAGCCAGTTCCTAGGTGTGGGCAATATATCGAATTCACCTGGTGCATCTGGGCTTGTTCCATGTGAGTTCCACATGTCTTAATGAGTAGTAGTGGCAGTAGGTGAGTGTGTGCTTGTATTTGCAGAGCTCAGATTGCGAGTATTTAGTAACATGTTGCAACCATGGAGCACCAGTGCAACCTTCAAATATTCGTATTATGTGAACTGGAGAGTTGTTTGTTGCCTACTCACAGTGAGTGAATCCTGATGGTTAAAGGTGCCACGATATCTGTTAAACTGTCTGAAAACTTCAAGTCCACAGCAAAAACATCAACACTTCCGGCCTGAGACAAGCCGTGTCCTTCAAAATAAAAGCACTAAGGATCCTGCTTTGAATTATTTAATTACAACAACTTAATTATAAAAGGACTTTATTTAACTACCTTATAATTGTATTTTATTGAATGTTATTATAATTGTAGTGTATTCAACTTTATTTAACTTCTTTGTAACTGCAGTTCATTCAATAATTTTGTATTTTAGCAGTTGACATTTGTTTAAAGGACATTTATAAATATCGAGATGTATATCGTTTATCGAGATATACATAGCCTTAAAATATTCCTACGTCTACTTGACTCAAAGATCAATATTATTTTAAAGCCATATCGCCCAGGCCTACTTTAAGGTAAAATTGGGCTCATGCAGAAACTTCAGGTCTTAGCAGATAAAAGGTTTCTTACACAACTGTAATGTAACAGCACAGAGTAAAAGAAAAGAGAGGGCTTACCCTGGTGGTGAACAGAGAGTAAAAACAATGAAGAGAACTTAACTTTGCCAGTTTCCTACAACAGTTTTATGTAGTTTTGGAAAATATGATAGATATGTTTTTGTAATGGGATTAAACAGTCTAACTGAGTTAAGACTGAGAACTGGACTGCTGCCAGCAGCTCTTGACATTCTGCTGCCAGCAGCTTGACAGTGACTGCTTTAGTGATTTTCCATGCATAGTATAAATGAAGCTATTGTTAACACAGCCTGGGGTTGAAGATTTGTTTTACAGTATATTTGCTGAACATTCTTTAATCCTCTTGCTAAGTCAAAATGCAATGCCTCAAAAATATTATCACAGGACAAAAACATTGTTTAAGTTCGTGATTGCTAAAAATGTGAGGAAAAGGCCTGACAGCTAAATTAAGATTTAAGGTTTGGTCAAATTATTATGTTATTTTTACAGCCATAACAGTAAGGGGTGTTCTGTGTGAGACTCAAGAGATAAGTATTTCTTTAGAAAGTACTTTAAGTCCAAAGAAGGCATGGAGATTATTTCCGTAAGTCTGCAACTCAACTATTATTAGTGCGTAATTCTCGTGTGCAAAAAAAGGGTAGCCCCACCACCAAAACAGATGACTGACACCTGCTGTTATTTTAAAACTGACTGACGGATCTTTTAAAACACAGCTTAATAAAAGACAACAACCAAGTCATGAAAGTTTTTAAAGCCGTCAAATTCTGTACAAAGAGTGTAAACACAGCAGTATTAATTAGGGCTGTACTGAGTTATGTAAGTCGAATCAGTTTTGGCTGTTCTATATCAGTAATGGACTATTTCTTCCTATTTTTCCCAACCAGTGGGGGTTCAGTTAGACATTCTATGTGATTGTGATATTCAAATAACAAGCTAACTATGCTACTGACAGGTTGGAAATGCGCAGCAACATTTTTTGCTGACACTGGATATCAAATAAAAACCAGTGAATGTATAATATTAAGTTGCTGTGAGTTGTAATATAAAAATGCAAGGAACACTCACTCTGCAGCTAAGTCTGAGGACTAAAATGTCCCCAGAAGTACACTGCACACTGACTGACAAAAAACAAACAAAAAAAAAAAAGACCACTCGACTTGAAGAAATCTCAATCAACAAACACACTGCCGGCTTGAACAGCACCTGATCGAGAGAAACGGTGGCTTGCTGATTTTTTCCACATGCTGCGCAGTTGTCAGCAGAAATAGGTAGTGAAAACGACGTTTTGATAATTATACTGACTCTACACCACCTTTTGTTAGTTTAAATGTCTCTCTTTTTCACAGAGATGAGGAACTCAACCTTCTCTGCTTCCATTTCAAAATAAAAGTCCTCTGACAACTTCTCTGTTGACAGAATCCCATCAGTTGTTGACACGAGGCATTTTATCACGAAACATTTGCAGGACTGTGTTATTGGCAATGCAGAAGCCTCCACGGCTTCGTAAATGAGTGGAATTTGTGCTTATATATGTGGAAATTCAGCACTCCCAGCAGCAGGCAGCCCTGCAAAAGCGTAATAGCCATAATGCTGCCAGTATGAATTCCGCAAGCGTGAAACACGCTGCAGTTCGGTGGAGGTTGCCATCTCGCGCTGCTCATGCATGCAGTGTGTTCCAGGGCTAATGGGTCCCCGACTTTTAGGGGACAGCCAAAAGTAAAACTGGCTTAGTTTTTAATTTGCTAAACACAAAAAATGCACATTTTCCAGCATCTCTTTACAAATAGTATCTTGAAGTACCTAAAATGTATGTGGTTCTAAAAGTAAAAAGTGGGACTTTCATAACATCATGAGACCTTATATCCTGTGCCTCATCGTGAATTTGGTACTGTCGTAGTTGCTGCCCAGCAGGGTGGTATCACAGCGTACCACGTCTGGGCTGTCACTGGCATCTCTGCATCAGGATCCATTAAGCGCATTTCTTGTTCCAAACTTGCTCTAAAAGAATTCCCTTAAAACATAAATGTCACTTAAAACATAAAATGTCTGCTACCCTTTTATCTTGAAATCAACAAAGGGAGAAAACAAAACATCCACAAACAACAGCACATCTCTATAATAAGCCTATTGGAGCTGAACCAAATGAGAGGAAATAATGGAAGCAGGCTGCTGATGCATTAAAAATGTGCATCAACTATTTAGAAGGCCTGGATCGTGTCTATCTCAATTTAAATCAAGGCCAAAACATTTTGGACTACATTAAAATGATAAGAGGGAAACATTCATGTTCATTAAAGGCACCCGTTGGGCACATCCAGTGCACTAAATCAGACTTACACGCAACTTACAGGCCATACTCTTCATTACTGAAATTATGTGAGACCCAAACAAAGTACATGGACACGTAAACATTATACCTATGTATATAATTATTGAAAAAAATACTTCATTATTGGATTAGAAGATTAGCAGAAAATCGATGGGCTCTAATCTTATCATTTCAATCTTTTGTCAAGCATGGGTGCACTCTCTGATTCCAGCCTCTTAATATTAAAGATATGCAATTTTTGTTTTGTTTTGTTTTACATCATTTTAAACTGAAGCCTTCAGGTTACTGACTGCTTGTCAGACAAGATATTTAAGTGTGTCACTTTGCACTTGGACATTAGAATGTAAAAAAAAAAGAAGAAAATCCTGACATTTTACGGTCAAGACAATAAATCGTTGCCTGTGTGCCAGTAATATGTAATAACAACAAGTGAGAGTGCTATAGACAAGGCAGATGCTGCTGTTGAGGCTGTTCTGAATTCATATGCCCTCTGAATATCCCCAGACATTATAGTTTGTTTTTACTTTGCTCCTCTTCACTCTTTAAAGCTAGATTATGTGAAATTAATGCAAACATGTTGGTCTATATTGATTGGAAATCAGTTAGAGTAGATGCAATTTCAGACTAAGGACTGAATCAGAAGCCCTTTTTACACAGAAATTACACTACAGGGCAGCTACTAAGTCCCCTCTTTATGCCTTTTTTGCATGTTTACACAGAATCAAACGAAGGCAGCATCACTCTGGTGCACTGTGTGATTTAAAATAGCATCCAGCATTATGAAACCAAAAGAGGCGTGACGGACATGACGATTAATGCAACAGTGTCAGCCTTTCCCGTGAAACATATCATTCGCATCAGCAGCCCTTAATAAACGATAACAATGGCATAACATGGCAATAATAATTGTAACCTTCTCTGTTTTATGGTGGGTGATCTCATCCTAGCTGCTTGGGGGGTAAGGAGCTTCTTAAACTTATTGTTATCCCAATTTGCAGACATTTACAGGTCTTCAGCTGCTTTTTAAATATCCCATGGTGGGTCACACGCATAAAATGCTGTCAAAATCACATCCCTCCTGCCAATGGTCCTGTCCTGCCCGCTGTCTGTTTATATACAGAAGTTTCGGCATTGTCACTACCTCCTGTTTCTGCCAAAAGGTGAGACCATCCCCTATGCTGCAATCGTACCTTATATACAGAAAAGCAAGGTGCTAAGGTGGTAAGGCAGTAAGGCAGTAAAGCAGCAGGGCAGCAATGCGGTATACCGGTGCGATATTCCTGCCTTAAACAGGAAGTGTAAAAGTGTTTAAAGTGTAATGGGTTGACAATTCTATCTGATATCAGACAAAATTAAAGGATTACTTGAAAACAATTCTTCTGAGTTTTGACAATTGGGAAAATTCAAAGCAAACGACTTTATCAGTTGTCTGTCTGATTGTTGTCTGCATGCATCTGTGGTTGCTTGAGTGAAATAAACTGTTGTCCATATTCAAGTAAGAGAGGTGAATATATCCTTCAAGCAACACTCATTGTACTCCGACACGAAGAAAAGACCCTGATTAAGTATGTGTTGGAAATATAATCAAAGTATGACTAATGAGGCCTTCACTCACGGTAACAGCGAACACTCGACCCAAACCAATTTCTTGAGGTGATCCCTGCAGTCCCAGACTAAAAGCACCTAAAAGTACAAGGTTCAAAGAACGTTTGGCCATAAAGTGTGCAACCCAACTCCTCTCTCGTATCCATGTTGTATTTCCATTTCTGTCCACAATTTATTAATAACTCAAAACCAAATCTAAAGTTATTCTCTGTTAATGCCTTAGTTCTGCATGGTGAATCTTAATGATTTTTCCACTCAGAGAAATACAGCCTGCATATGTGACTGCACATGAGACCAATAAAGAGAGTTAGAAAGAGAGAAAAAAAAGAAAGATGGTAGAGGTTACAACAGTAATGAACACTAATGTGTTTGAGAGAGATTTTAACAGCCCCTTCACTGACTCAGAAAACATTTCCCTACCTTCTGCCCTACACACTCTGTAGCTCTGTGACTTGTAATTAACGCAGTGCCTAAATCACAGGCTTGCTTCCTCAATCACCTTTACAGTTCCTTCAAACGGTCAAACGGACACAGAAAGGGAGACTTTTCTTTGGTCGCTCCCACCGGCTTGGCCAGTTGCCACTGCCAATAAGTTCTCCATAAAACACACACACACGCACACAGAGGAAGTGCATGTCTGCACACACACAGTCAAGAATGCTTGTGCACACTCAGCCTAGGGCCTGCAGACCAAAAGTAATTGGCGTGTGTGAGTGTGTGTGTGTGTATGTGTATGCAAGAGAGAGAGAGCGAGAGAGTAAGCGTTAGAGAGGACTGCTGGACAGACTGCGTTTGTTTAATGTCCCCTGGCAGGGCTCAAGGGACAGGCAGAGAGAAGTGGAAAGGCAACAGTACAGGAAAGGAAAGCAAAGCAGGGCAAGGGTGAGGTTGAGACAGGAAGAGAAGAGAGGAGAGAGGGATGAGGCAAGATGCTGAGTAAACAAAGGAGGGCGACTATTCTCTCCACTCACTGTTTGTTCAGCTACAGGCGCTCAATGACTCACTTCCTTTCTACCTCTGCTTTACGTCTATCTGTCGCTTTGTCATCCAGGCACACGATAAGCAATTATCAATGTAAACTCAAAAAAAAAAGCTCTACTTGGTACAAATATCCAAAGGTTGTATTTTAAATCTACAGTGCAAAACCACATTCCTCTAACTAGGCAGATGGGTGAATGGTAACAATGTGACTGTGTGTGTGTGTGTGCGTGTGTGTTTGCGTGCATGCGCAGCTGACTGACTGTTGTAGTCCCATTAGGTGGATGGATCTCTAGACGAATGGCTATTATCCTAATTAGCACTAATTATGTCTGCCTCCAATTAACCACACAACTGGCGGTGACTTCTCTCACTGTCTTTCCATCTCATACTCTCTCCCTCCCTCTGTCTCCGCCAGAGAAAGACACCTTATTCACAAACACTGTCTCCCCCAGCTGCTCAGCAGAAGAAACCAGCTGAACAGAGGGCTGGTAATCCTCACACTCGAAAATAAGCCGTCATTTTCTAATTCTGGTTCATATGACTGTTTGAACCTGAAATAAAGAGTGTGACTCCAGACGCTGTGATTTTATATTCTGCTTTCGCGACACCAAATTCCCTCTGTGAAGCTGTCTGCAGACAGGAGCGGAGGAGCATTTGCTAGGTCTTTTCATGGTTTGTCGAAGCTTATTCACAGTTGGTGTTAAATGTAAAAGGTTACATGGTTGGATACATGTTGAAGTGAGAAGGGTTGGACAGGGTGAGTTTAGCAGCAGCTTCAACTTGATTGCCTGAACTAGTTCTAGCCTTCATATAACGTGATGTAGTACATTTTCTGGATGTATGGATAAAAGCTGAATTACTGCTTTGCGGTTGTATGCCTCCGTAAACCAGTCAAGATGCAGTTACAGTTTACATCCATGTCTGTCCAGACTCCCATGTATCCATTACAAACTGCTTCAAATATGGATCTTGTTGCAAAGAAGCTACAAATTCCAAAACACAGATGCTTCACACACAACTTTAAACAGGTTGCACAGAAGATCAGCACAATTTCAAGATGGACACCCAAGATTACTCATGACATAACTAACATAACTAACATATGCGTTCTTGAGTTATGGTCAAAAATGTTTTGTGAGGTCAGTGACCTTTGACCACCAAAATCTAATCTGTCTGTCCCTTAGTCCAGTTGGCCCGTTTGTGCTGAATTTGAAGAAAATTCCTCACGGCATTGAGATACTGCATTCATGAGAATGTGATGGCCAGACAGACAGCCCAAAACATTAAAAACAGATGCATGAAAAACACATGGCTGTTTATTTCCTAAACTAGTCAATTTAAGTAAGTTAAATATAGTGAATTTAAACTCAAGTTACTGTATCACAAAATGCAAATCCAGTATTTTCAGAAAGCCTTCAGGTCACTAATTTGCAACACTGTCCATAATTTCGTAATACAACCATAGACTTTAAAGGGATATCGTTTCTCATCATCTCATAATTTACAGTAGACTGCCTAATAAAAAAGTTGTATTACAGTATTGATCATGATTGATTTACATTCTTACGTTGTCTGCTGTGTATACTTGCCTCTCTCTGGGTATAGCTTAATCTCTGTATAGCAATTTGACACACAACATGTAATCAATACCAGGTACTGAGTGTATGTAAACATGTGTGCAAAGAGTCACACTGATGATCTATAAAAACAAAACCACATATTGCCATTTAAATGTAGACAAATAGCGTCCTGGAGCTTTAAAGGTCAGTTGTAATAGTACAGAGTAAACAAGCAAAAATGTTTCTGCTTTATTATCAATGCCGACACAACCACACACTTACAGCATCTCCTGTAAAACAAGGGTTTTTAACTGATACACTTGTCACCATGGTGATGGGAAATCAATACAATGCGAAAAAAATGATTCTGCCTACAGGTGAAAACATTTTAATCTACATTATTCTGTAACAAACATAACCACACACACACACTGACTCTCATACATCTTCTAATGTGAACAAAGCCTGCAGCTGAATTGTCAGTGAATGTATCACTCACACTGACCTGTTCCTTCGACAAAGCCATACAGTGTGACAGAGACTGCTGTGTCTGTTTATTTGAAACTGGGCAAACATTCGCAGGCACAAGCTCAGGGCACTGGCATCCACTGAAATGGCTCTAAATAAAAGGTGTACCTTAGCCAGTATAGGCCAGCATGTATATGTGTGTATGCATGTCTTTTGGTGAGAACTACCCATTAATCTAACCCAGTACAGACTCCTCCATTGATGTGCATTTAAATAAGGGCTGACAAACCATTATGTTTTTAAAAATCGTGAATAATCACAGAATTTCAATAATGATTCGCGGGTAATCGCATTTTTTAATTGTGTTTTCAATTCCATTATTTTGCTTAACAAAACAGTTTTGAAGTCTATATTGACAAGGTAAAGAGATTTTTACCAGATTGATCTGATTAGGAATCAAATGACTGCAAAAAAAACTGCATGGGACTAGCATGAAGAGGGCATGTCAGTAAAGGGGAGACTCGTGGGTAAACACAGAACCCATTTTCATTCAGATATCTGTAGGTCAGAGGTCAAGGGACCACTGTGAAATGGCCATGCCGTTTTTCCAACACTAAAATTTAGCATAACTTTGGAGCATCATTCTGCCCTTTCCCTTACGGACAAACATCAGATATCAGCATGACATTGTTGCCAACGCTGCATTAGGTCTTCTATTTTCATATGATAACTGTATCATCACTCTAGCTTTAAAACTCAGCCTGGTACGTCCTCTTAAAGACAGGAATGTCAGCCGGCAATTAAGCAATTTTTAAAAAATTCCGTGTTAATTACGGACCTTAATCGTATCACGATTAATGCGTTAACGCTGACAGCCCTTAACTTAAACATTGAAGTGTGCTATACTAAAACATCTAAGTGAGAAAAATGAGAGGAAACATGAGAGGGTTTTTTGTGATTTTTGAAAGATCCATGTATGCCCCTCCGCCACCAACTAAAACTGCACAAATTCCTCTTTCCTCTTGCGTTTGTAATAACAGGTGAAAAACCAAGCTCAATTTCATGCTCAAAAGGTACCATCATTGCAGTGTGTGCCAACTACTCGACATAAATACAACCTCAGCTACAACTCTCCACCCACTTTGGTGAAAGCCCTTTTTTGGAGCCAGGAAATTGCCCAAGAAATCAAAGTCCAAAAAAGACATCTGATGTAAATGTAATTGTGAATGCTGGTTCTGCAGCAGCAGGAAATGAGAGGCTTACGTGAGTGTGAGTAATGTGTATGCTTATGTGTTACATTATGCGCACCAATGTATATATATTTGTGTGCTTGAGTTAATGGTTGTGGTACACTGTAATTATCTGGTGAGTCGAGGTGCAAATGATGAAACCTGACCGAGCAGTGTTTACTAAGAAAGCGGGAGAAGAAGAAGGAAAAACAAGTATTCTTCAATAAGGATGGATAGCTAAGTGTTTGAACTAAAAACCGAGGACATTGGGTCACCACCTTCAGCACTGTGAATGCATTTATTTCTTGACACAAGCCCCCGAGCCATAAACACAAAACTCCCACGTGAATACACGAGCAGAGAGGTCAGAGCACAGAAAGCGAGAGCGTAATTTCCAGAGTGCTAAAATTTTGCCATTATTTGTCTTTTAGAGAAAGGAAACTTGTGACCTTCTGCTTATTGATCCAGCTCTCTGATCTTGAGGATGTCGTTGTGGTGCTCTGATATTAACCAGTCAATCACTATTCTGTTGTTTTTATCCGGCTATCTTGGGGATATTTGGCTTAGGAAATATTTTATTCATTTATTCATTTATCAGTGGTGTAGAGGATGGGGTACAGACATGGACTTATATAATGTCTTTAGAGAGTTTTGTTAGGGTTAGGGTTTTGCTCCATGGTCTCTTCTGTGATCAAAACCTGCAGCTTCTAATGAGTGTCAAAACCAGATCCTCATCAGTCACTCCTCTTCCTTACTCTCTCTTTTTCTCCGCTTTGTTTCCCTCTCTCAGTTTTGTCGATAGGTTAAGAACTCTTCCCAATGACAGATGTGAGCGTGAGCTTAGGGAGTATGAGTGTGTGTAAGAGCGCATGTGTGTACAGTCCGGTCAATGATGGATGTGTGTGTGGCAGGTAATTAAAAGTGTGATTAGTGGATAATTAAAAGAGGTCTTTGTCTTTAGAATATTTAACGACTTCAGACAGAGGACACGCACACACAATGCACACACATGAGCTGGCAGGTGGGAGTGTGTTGGTTCAGACGTTAATGGGGGTGTAATGATTCCTGAGATGATATAGGATATAGGCAGGGAGGCACAAGTAGAGACAGAAAGAAGATGAAGAGAGGTGGAGGAAAAGGGAACGCAGAGGATCAGACATAAAGACAAAAGACATTGAACCTTTCAAAGATACATATCCATGGTATTAATCATCATCAGCATGAGCTACACAGGCTGGACACACAGTCACAGTCACACACACACAGTCACACCTCTCTCTCTCACACACAAACACTCTCTCTCTCTATCTCACTCTCTCTCTCTGTTTTTTCTTTCTTTGAGTGATCAGTTGAGACAGAAGCAGCTGCTCTCTGGCAGACAGGAATAGATTAGCAGAGAATCACTAAACCCAGATCCTGCAGGCTTGTGCACACACACACACACACACGTGGGAACATATAAAAACATGAGTATTAAAGAGCAAAAGAATTACACGTGTCAAAGAATTAGAGCTCAATTTACACCTGGTAGTAAAATGAGATCACTGTCCATACTTATTAACAGCTATTTGTATGCATTCTTGTCTGCACCGTGACTAGAAGTCATGTTTGCCCACACTTTTCAAAGCACTTGGGGAGTATGGGAGTGACACTGTCGACAACTCTCTACAGCCGTGCAAGCAGCTCAGTGAGGCTGTACATAAGAACAGTAGCGTGCTTTGAGCTAATCCTGACTCAAGCATGCTAACATGCTCACAAATACATTTCCAAGTGTAGATGATTCGCAATGTTTGTTGTGTTTGCTGTTTTCCTTAAGTGCGTTAGCATACCAAGATTTGCTAATTAGCAGCAAATACAAGCCACAGCTGAGGCCATGGAAGTATAAAACAACTGGATTTAGGCATTTGAAGGCGCTCAAGCCAAAAAAATCAATTTACACGGTATGAAGATGTCCAGATTTACAGCCGTTAAGCAGCAAACTTCCACTGGCCAAGCTGCTATACTCTAGTTTAGCCCTCCCCTAACCTGAACAGGGATAAAATTAAAATCAAAATGGCCGAATGGATCAATTCTCGAAAGTGAAATGAGTCATTCTACAGGTGATGTGACACTACAAAAACCTGCAGCCGCTGCGACAAGGACACAGCCTTTGTACATGAGGCGCCCGCTCAACCAGGTGAGCTACTGGGCACCCCTATAAGTAATAGATTTTAATGGCAAGGCAATAGTAAAGATATTTCAGTCTTAAAAATGTCAACCTTCTGGTGGTGCTAGGGTAAAGTCACAGTATCTCCAAAATCAGTTAGATTCCCCATTCTGAGACCATGAATATCTGTATAATATTTCATGGCAATCTATCCAATATTTCTTGAGATATTTCAGTGCGGACTAAAATGGTGCACCAAACTACATAGCCACTCCTAGAGCCACGACACTAACATGGCTAAAAACAGACTTGATGGGTATGGGGACATTTGACGTGATATAGCACAGCCTGCATTTATTTTTTATTTGAGTCAGAACAGGCTGTCTCTTGCAAGAGGCGAAACAAATGACAGGCAGGTAGTTTTTTTTGCCATAAAAAGGGGGTTTGGAGCTGCTGTGAATGCTTCAGTACTACTGTACCCTGATCATGGCAGAGTGCCTCTGTGAAGCGGAGTGCACGGCAAACTTCAGAGTGAGTCATGACGGTTCTGCAGACCGAATGGTATTCCTTCACAAATCTGAACACATTGTGTGAACTGCATACAACTACTGTAAATGACTCTGCCTGAGAACAAAATGTGAGCAATTGCAAATTCAGTCACACTTCTATGATAATGTGTACCCCGTGTGTTTACACCTTGCATTTGCATATGTTTTGGCTTATCCAGATATCCAGATACAGATGGCATTTTAATACCAGGGCCAGGGGTCTTCGTAAATGTAAACGATGGTCTAATAGCACTTGCTACAGTGCATAAAGTACTTGTTTACTGCTACAGCGACACAAACAACTATGACGATTAGTCAAAGTGTTAAAGGATAATATAATCATAGTATTTAATAGTAACATATTTTGCAACTGTGATGCAATCATCTGTGTCGCACTCCTGCAGTTTAGGGAGCTTTTTGTTCCTCCTCCTCCCCCACTCTCTCCTGCTGCTTGTCTCCCTCCCTTGAGTGTGTGAAGCAGAGTAAGCCTCTGTCATTTGGGAGAATCATTAAGTACAGCCTCAGAGTTAATGTCTTTCCTACTTTCAACCTAAAGAAAAGTTTTCTTTTTTACCTCAGTTGTTTGAGAAATGTGACTGGAAGAAGACAGCGAATTTGGAACACAGTTGTAAGCAAGGGACATGAGGACAGATGAGACGAATCTCAAATTCACCTGATGCATACGTATATCAAGGTTGTTATCTCTGCAAACAACAAAATATCTGACTGCAAGATGAGGTCTGACAATAACAGCGTTATCAGCTCTAAAATATCCACCAAATTTCGCACCGTGATAGAAAAGAAAATGTAATTTATTAAAAACATAGTGTTTTTACCTTGTGGCATGCATGGGGGATCTACTTATAGCCTGCAGACTTGGAAACCACATCAACAGTTTAAAACAAAGCTACAACAAATTGCTGTTGGCAGAATCAGCAATGAATATTCATAGTCCGACAGCAGGCCCTAAAGTGCTGTCTTCATAATGCAATTCTATCCCACTCCACCTTGACAATGAATAATATTACCAGAAAACGCAATGCAATTAAACCAACCCCTTGTTCACTGTCTCCCTTTGCCACATGTGTCGCTCCCCCACTCCCCATGCAGTACAGTGATAACATTAAAAATTAAACAAGTCATCTGATTTCTTTACTGCAAAATTCATGAAAAATAGTGTGGTGGTAGAATAAGTCGCCTCTGGCAAATTTTTTAACAAAAAACAGTCTTTTGCAAGCAGATAAAATGTATGAGTAGAGACTCTGGACCTAAATTAGACATAAAGAGAAGTAGACATAAATTGTAAAGAGGCAGTGAACTTGTCCTAAATCCGAGGTTACTAAATCCTCTCTCCAATTATTTACACGCTTGATTACAAATTTAGAGAGATGATTAGTAATCTCAACTGAATACATTATGCATGTATGCACAGATTCACTGTATGTAAACAAACAACAACACACGCAAGACAAGTCAGGGTTTTTAACAATTTCCTCTCCACACGCATCATGCTCAACTGGTGAAACTCTTCTGCTGTCAGGTGAAGAGAAACTGTCTGGGAGTCCAACTGTATCACAAGAGGTACATCGTCCGTGCACTTCCCACGCCTACAGTTAGCCCAGCAACAGGGGAATTAGCTACAGGCAAGACATTTGGACAGAAATGTGGGAAGAAAAGTAAAAAGATAAAATAAAAAGTACACTGTGGGCAAGTCAGAAAACAGCCCTGCATTAAAATAGTTCAAGAAGTTGGTTCCTGGTTGCTTAAGGTACCAGTGAGATGATGAATAATGATCTAGGACGTCCAGTTTGAGTTACAGATCCATGAGTAAGAAGGCTTATCAGCTACCAAATTTAAATACAAAATACTATATAACGCCCTATTGCTAAGTAATGTACCAGGAATTTGTGCTTATGGATGAACCTGTTGGTTTTTTGTTTAAACCCTCTCTATCAGAGTAGTCCAATTGAAACAAATGAAGTGCTGCGTTTCCTTCCACACAGTGTTGTTTGTTTGAAGATGAACTAACAAAAACTAATGGAAGACAGCATCTGTTCAGGCAGAGCACTGAAGTCGTGCTTGCATTAGCTGATTGGCATCAGCTGCTTCATGCATGCTTCACAATCAGTGACTCATTCATCAGCTGTTCGGCTATCATTTGATTAGTACCATCGAGTCATAATCATACAAAAGTACAGCCACTATAACCTGACACTTCTCACTGGTAGCCTGCTGATAACCTTAATGCCACATCATTTGACTGCTGCAGCTTCCTCCACCACTCCAACCTCCTGTTCCTCCAAGGTTTTTGGTATTTATAGGTTTCAAGGTTCATGTATGTATTTATTAAAGGAGCTGTGTGTAGGATTTAGTGTGATCTAGCAGTAAGGATTGCAGATTGCAACCAGCTGACACTTCCCATATGAGCCAAGTGTGAACTCCCAGTTAGGATGTGTCAGTGTTCATTGTATAGGAGATTTTTACCAGCAGCCAAATAATCCACAGAGGTCTCTGCCTTTCCAAAATCAGAACAGGTAATTAAAAGCAGTAAAAACAGTGAAAAAAGCAGTTTCACATTAAGAGTCAGTGTTTTTCCAACACTGTTCAGCTCATGGCGGAGGGGCTGCTAACTATAGTGGCTGCCACATAAAGTAATTGCATTAAAGATCAAACGACTGTAAAAACTCTTTAATTAAATGTTTTTTTCTCTCCTCAGCCTTGATTAACCTCAATGCACAAAACATTCAGCTAAAAAAGCTGCTCATTTAAGCCAGACAATGATTTTGCTTTTGCTGGTTTAAGTAAAAAAATTGGCAAGTAATATATCTACATTATTACTATTACAACATAGTAATTTTGCTTTAAGTGGTAAAGTTGCCAAAATGCCAAAATAAATCTTGCCTCTCTTGCCTCCAATTATAATGTGTGGGGTAAAAAAAAAACAAAACTTAAATACAACCTCTGGCTCACCTGGTGGACTGGCAGCCTCTACAGCAGCCTGGGTTTGAGTCCAACCTGCGGCATGTCATCCCCCCTCTCTCTCACCTTTCCTGTTTAAATTAGCTGTTTGCCTACAACTTCCAACTTAAACTCGTAATATCAATTCCAGGTCTAGAATGCAGGCTTTAGTATCATCTAGCGGTGAGGCTTCAGAACTGAAAATTCTCCCATGCGCAAAGCGTGTAGGGAAAACTGAAGTGGCTGATGCTTAGCCGAGACAATGTGAATGGCCCTATCTCAAGCCTGTGTTTGATTAGTCCATTCTGGGCAACTGTAGAAACATGGCAGTGCAACATGGCGGACTCTATGAAAGAGGACCCACTCCCTCTGTGGATATAAACGTCTCATTCTAAGGTAAACAAAACACAACAATTCTTATTTTCAGGTGACTAAAGAAGACATCCCTATTACATTATATTTTATTTCCTACAAAGTGAACCTTAGAGTAGGGATCAGTTGTCCCAGCAGTATCCTTATTGCTGCTCTGATTATTCAAGAGAAGAAACTTTTCTGCCAAATCTTTAAGCATTTGCTGTAAATGGTCAGTTGACACAAGTGTCTCTGACTGAAGTGTATAACCTTAAGACTTTGCTGACTTTGGCTTCTATGAATTAATAATAATTTTCAACAACACCTGTCTGAACAACCCAAAACCTTCACCAACATAGAAACAACACCAAGCCATAACAATTTTCAAGTTTTTTTTCACAATCTTAAAAATCTATTCATCATTTCCCTTTTAAGGCCTGAGGTGATCTGAAGGTTGACAGCGGAGGAATATGGGGATTACCATTTTCCCTTTGAACTGGGATCAACAACCAATAATACTACCTGACAAGAAAGAAGGACGAAGTGAGAGAGAGGGCGAGAACAAGAAGCAAACAAGAGAGAGACAGAGCAACAACATTTCCGCTGAAATGAAAAGAGAGGTAAGATATTGAAGTGGAAATGGAAGAGTTTACTGTAGAGAATTTTCATTCTGTTATTTGCCGCCACATTAGGCGACCAAAGGAGCAATTCAATTATGGAAAGGGATGGAGAGATGGAGGAAAAGAAAAGAGGAGAGCAAGAGGCGAAGGGGAGGAGAGGTAAATTGGAAAATATCAAGTTCAGGCAGGCGTCAAAGAGGAATTCCTGTTGTTTTATGTCCGGCTTTTATTTTCTTCTCTAAAATTAATCAATGTAGAAATCAACTGTGAAATGCTAAACACTCATTTTCATATCGCATCACAGTGGTGTGTCTTTTAGTCAACGTCATTTACACCATTAGTGACAAGGCAGTTAACTTCAACAGGTCTTGGTCAGGTAGATTTTTTTTGGCTTATGTACAGTAGATATTCTTATTGTAGTATTCTAAAAAAATCAACAAATTGTAATAACTACAATTACTCATGACAAGCCTTATGTGAGCTGTCAATTAGAGGCCAGCAGCGTGGGTCCCAAAAGGACACAATACCAGACTCTTTCTATGAATGTAATATTTTAAAGAAAGTTGTCTAGCTAATACATGGCATTAATACACAGGCTTCAGACACAGGCAGAAATTACACACCTAATGAAGACATACATGGGCATTTTTTCGGCACGCAAGTCAGACTTAAAAGTTTGGTCTGTTTATCAAGTAGATTGCATCGCAAGAGAGAGGCCGTTTGGCTAACTGATTTAGGAAATATTACAATAATTAAATCTCTGCATGACCACAACTGACAACAAGCAACACACTATTGAAGCAATTTGTCTGTAGTACAATTTAAATAAGTTTACTAAATGTGCTTTGAATGTCCATTGAAAGTTTGATATGATTTGGAGCTTTCTCCACATGTTGTACCTCATAACCCTTCACAGACTAGTGTTGTCATGATACTGGAATTTTGTAGTAACTTTGCAGCGGTGTGTGTGTGTGTGTGTGTGTGTGTGTGTGTTTGTGTGTGTGTGTGTGTGTGTGTGTGTGTGCGCGCGCGTGTCAACTTGCTGCTGGGGAGAAGAGAGAGCAACAAAGTGCCGTTGTTACCAGTGTATCTCTATTGCAAAAAATAAGTATTTAAACTGTTTTAAATATTTAGATCAATATGTATTAACTGATATTTAACAATATAACAGATGCAGACAGACAGAATCCTGGATGCTGTGAATATCATGTAAAGAATGATATGAATAAACATGGTTCTAAATGCTTGTATAAGATCAAAACCAGGATAAAACTTAAAACTGTTCAGCGTGTAAGTCACTTTATGTAAGGAACAAACATATATAAATGCGGGATTGCAGAATACAATACATGATGACTAAGTAGGGACAAGTTTGGCACATGGCTCCTTAGCGCGCCCTTATGTTTTAAAATCCTACATGTCTGGGATATTTTTGTAATCCCAAAAGTAACCAAATCATATAATTGAAAAGAAAGTCACATAAAGTATCTAAGCTTCTGGTGGCTCCAGAGATAAAGTTCCAGACACAATGGATTCAGATGAGCTTAAATTCTTTACTCCATATTCATTTCCTGTTACTTTTTTTTTTTCATGTCTTTGTCTACCTCTCGCTCAGTCACTTTGATCCTCCCCTTCGGCTGCCATGAGAAACTGAGTCATTATGAACTGCAGCCGGGCAGCTGTGGATGGAGCACCTTTCAAATTGTAAATTGGCCGGTTGTATTTTTCAAAATGTGGTGGATTCTCAGCCTACACATCCTTTGAGTCTCCCTCCAAATGATGCTCTTTTTCTCTTGAGCTCCCTGTCTGTCTAATAGACACACACATGCCTGTGTGCACACACTTGTAGACACAAACACACAAAACATCTGCTCAAAGTTCAGACAGCGAGAAAGTTCCTTCTGTTCAGGCCTCTTGTGTGTGTGTGTGTGTGTGTGTGTGTGTGTGTGTGTGTGTGTGTGATAGAAAGAGGCACAATAATGAATCGCTCCCTCTGTTAAAGTGGTGTTTGACAAATTAAAATGAATAAATGTCAAGACGCACGCCTACATACACACATACACACGCATGTCCACAGCATATGGCTGCTTAGGCCAGGTCCATGAGGAGAAATATTTCCCATAAGGTCCAGCCCGGACACTGACCACCTGTGACATCAGCGCTCTCTGCACCACTCCACTCCCCAGCAACAAGAAACTGAAATATTTGGTGTCTGCCCTGCCATGCTTCTGCATAGATCACTGCCTTTATTTGATCAATCTGGGCCTCCCGCGTCCCTGATGAAAGAAGAAAGGAGAGTTCTAATTCTCCTCCTCCTGGCTGTCCTCTTGAAGCTGCTGGCTATGAGAATCATTTCACGTCCATCTGCCACAGGCCTCAGAGCTAATTAAAAGCAGCAGCTCGCTCTTCTCGATCTGGGCTGCGGGTCACGGCTAAAATATATATCAGCAGTAGCGGCAGCTGCGGCGGCAGCTAAGGTGGCAGCACTGTCCCGAAGTTGTTTTGACTGCTGCTGGACAGTAAAATTAAAGGAGAAAACATACTCAATATGTCTGAAGTCCAGAGCTGATGTGAAAATGGGAGGATGAAGGGAAGAAAAACATTTTGCGGGGGCGAAGGAGAGGGGTGGCAAATCAGAGTGATGGCAGACCAGCATGGAGATGGAGGGGGCAGGGAGTGTGGGCTCCATTAGATAAGAGCAGAGTGTGTGGGAAGTGACAGCTTGTAAGTTCTTTGCTGGCCAGTATTTTGAGGGCTGGGGAGTTTGGGAATGTTCATACACAAGACAGGATTTGTGTGCGTGTGTGTGTGTGTGTGTGTGTGTGTGATGGATGGGGGAAGCATAGACACAGAGGTGGTGAGGTTGTGTGTGTGTGTGTTGGATATGCAGAGTGGGGTTAGGGGAAGGCACGTGGACATAAATTGAGTGCGGTGGGAGAGGTAGAGAGACAGACAGCGAGATGGGGCTGGGGACTCTGGGAGCGATGCATATCGGATCAATAAACTTCATAAACAACATCATCAGCTCGGTCACCACGAAGACAGCCAACCGCCAGGCACCATCTGGCCCTGTCTCACCGGACCGCAGGATCAGCCAGCGTAACCTCACGCACAAACACAAACACGCACACACGGCTTCACACACAGTTTTACACACACTGTTGCACAGGCAGAACCGTGCAAATATTCAGTGCACTCGCTTTGACACACATGAGCGCACACAGAGACGTTTGAGCCAGGTAGACGCAACCAAGATTGGTCTGAGGAGACCAATCGTGCGTGTGTGCAGTGTGTGTGTGTGTGTGTGTGTGTGTGTGTGTGTGTGTGTGTGTACACCACAGCAGTTAAGCAGTTTATTCAGGAACAGAAGTTTATGGGTTCTGTAACAGTATATCCTGTAGCATGATAATGACCGTAAAAGAGAGACAGAGTGAGAGAGAGAGAGCCAACGGAGAGAACAAAGCCATATAAAGAATAATTTAGAGGCAGAAACACAGGAGTGAGAGATGGAGCAGCGAGGTGATGGGGTGGGGGGGGGCATGTCTTGTACAGACAAGAAGAGAGCTGTGAAGAAAGGTGCAAATTAGTCTTTTCTATGAGGGTTCAAAGGAAGTGTTATGCATGAATCTTTATCACAGCGTGTATGTGGGGTGCAAGCAAATCAGAATGTTTCATCGCACAATGCAGAGACAGAAGTTCTTATATTAATACTTGAAAATGATGAGATTTACTTCCTCTAGTCATACTACAGGTCGGTTTTCTTTGAAGAGCACAAACAGACAAAAATGGTTAAAAAAATATAAAATAATGGGGATGAAATGTTTTATCAGTCTAACAATATCCTTCAAATTACTTCTATGTCACAAAATATATTACCATAACCAGACGCTGCAAGTGGCAGTACCAGCTGTCATTTTTATCTTGTTGCCATGGATACAGGTACTGGTGCGAAAGCCTTGAATCTTAGACAAACTCTGCTTCAAAGTTGCACACCAATCAGTTCTTCTTGGCCCAAACGAACTGCCAATATTACTGTACGCCAGTGTGTACCTGATCACATGACGGTAAAAAAAAAAGAGTTGATGGGCGGAAACTGTTGCCCTGACTCTTTTAGTTTTCATTAACTTTTTACTCATGTGTCCTGCATAGCCACTGAATAATTAGATATTGACATTAAATATCAAACGGTGTAAAATGTATCAATGGCAAACTTTTTTCATCATTTTCTATTTTTGACTGCCATTTTTAATTTTACTTCGTTTTGTCATTACCCCAGTGTGGATATGTTTCAGACTTAAAACATGGCCTTGAACTGCTGCATACTTTAATTTAGTAACTCATAGCTGGATCGTTTACTAAAGATCATTAAGTTGTAATGAACTACTTATTGAGGTACAGGCCCATCAGCATCAAAGAGAGTTGAGTTCAACTAAAAGAACATTAAACACTTGGACAAACATACTAAAAAACTCAATAACTGCACAACCAAAAGAGTCGAAAACTAAAAGAAAATCTTAAAAAAAATAAATAAATAAACATACAAGGATGAAAGAAAAAATACTGGATGATTTAAGTGGAGCACAGCGGCAGTGAAGTCCAGACTATTTTCCCTTGCTTATGTTGGAAATGGGACATGAATTCACATTTTAAACAAATGACCAACTTACAGCTTATTTTTACCATCCCAGAGTACTCTTGCCCCCGCTCTACACTCCCAGGCAGCTCAACTTTCACATTACTAATGTTGTTCTGTACCCGAGTAAAGTTGCATCATCATCTAAATGACATTTCTGTTGTGCTACAGTGTAGAGAAGGGCGCTACAGATGGACACTGCTGCCCCGGGGACCACCATCAGCAGGGACTGGTGGAGCAGCGAGGCAAAGCTCTGCTTCCTGCTGGAGGAGGAGCTGTTGCTGTCGGGCACGAAGCTTTCTGCCTCCTGCAAGAGCTCTGTATGACACGGTACATGTGAACCGTGTTTGAGATCTCCTTTTAAAGTGAAATCAAGAATGGAGTGGATCTGGGACTGGGTCCCTGATGTGAGAGCTTTAATATTTTTTTCATTTAAATTAAATACATTTTAAGACCTTCAGGACTTGCAGACATCTGACCCACTACATGAATAAGTCTTTGAAAAGAGTCAACTATCCTCAAATGAGACCAGCTTTTGTTTGGTTACTCTCACCGAACCAGTCATGATGCACATACATATGCCTTAACCTCTCGAAACCTGAGCAAAGTGGCTTAATATCTTTCAAAAACATGTAAGGCAGTGAGCAATTTGACAGGAAATCACCCAAAATTAGCAAGGAAGAAGTTATCTGAAAATTAGCACAAAAAAAAACCCAAGAGCATGGCCTGAAAAAAATGCTACTAATGTAAATGTTATTAACCTTTAATATGTAACATAATTATTAATTACTTTCTAATCATTATTTTAAAATCTTCTCCCTCTGTCTCTCTCTAAGTTTGTCTTTTTTTCTTTGTAATTTTCAGTTAATTTTTTTCAGTATTTGGTAATTTCTTGCAATTTGAAGGACATCTCTTGCCAAGATGCTTGTTGCCTTTATAGCCATGTTTTCAAAAGAAATCAAACCAGTTCGCTCACGTTTCAAAGGTTTAAATGCCTGTGTCATGTCCTGTGAGCTATATTGTGGCTAACCAACAAACTGCAGCTGAAACTGTAATAAATATATTTGGAAAGCTGGGCTAGTTATCATCTGCTAAAGGTTAAAGAAATAACAGTGACTGTCAGAGGTGTGAGGAAACGTATCATGTGAAATACTGACTTTTGAATCTCTCACTGTCTCAGTTTCTCTCTCATCTATTCGAGGAGGGGAGAGGTTATCCTGGACACTCGATAGAGTTAATTGAGATGGGCAAATGATTTATATCAAATTACTGGAAGTGACATTCCTCCCTCTTTCTGCTTAAAATTGGTAGATGGTCTAAATAAAATATTAAGTATATAGCCTTTGCTGTGTGAAACAGCATCTCCTCTTTTTATTCCCAGAATGTCACTAACATTGTATTTCATAAAAATGTGTTAATTTCTTATGACTTCAGTGGAGGCAGTCAGGTATTCAACAGGAACTGTGTCTGCAGTAAAGAGCTCAAAAAACCCATGAATTTAATGGGCTATCTTGATAATAAAATGCATAGACTGTGCATTTTCTAGGCAGGATGTGTTCAAGTTTTTTTCTCAACTTAATTAAGATAAAGGGCAAAGAGAAATGGCACCAATGTAGCTACATTCAATACATATACTGGCTTCAAGGCAGGCCACAGCATTATCTGTGTCGTGATGATTTGGCCAGACCTCGCAGCCGACTGCACCTGCCAAACTGTGACAGCCAATTGCTCATTTTCAAATCATACTGTGTTTTAAATGCTCTGCTAACCTGCTGCTGCAACCGTTACATCAGCGCTTACTCTGCAAACTCTGCAGCCACCACTGCTTCAACTCAGCGTTCATTATCTTCATTTAATGGATGGGGATCTTCAACAACAAATCTATACCGCCACACTGTTGCCCCCCTAGTTCTCTGTTTTTTTGTCAACATAGATCTACAGGCTCTGTCAAGATTTCCATTTCTGTCAGGATGAAATTAGATAAATAATATAAATATGGGGGTTATAGTTCCTCTTCTTCCCTTTGTCCTTTTCCTTAACATAATGGAACTGTTTTCATCGAGAATAATCACTGAAATAATAATGAGGTGTGGCTGAGAATAAAATCACGTCACTATGAGGTGCGTAAGCATCCAATAAAGTTATCTGATTATGTGATGAGGCTCAGGTGCGTGAGAGCATGGCAGTTGATTGAGTGCTGTGAGTCGTTTTAGCTCAGAAGAAGCCAGTTCTTTGGAGTACTACTCCTGACCCTCTATGGCTTTACACCACTACAACTACAACTGTGTTCAGGGGTTCATCCACCAACTGCCTAAACTGAACTGAAATATCAAGACGGAGCTCACAACTCACAAGTGCAGAGACTAGTGCTGGCAAAGCCCTCTCTGTGCGACCCGCTAACCAAAAGCCTGCTAACCCAACAAGCTAACCTCCTCTTGGCTGTTTTCTCATTTTGAAAATCAGTCCATCTGCTTCAGTTTCTTTCCCTGACTTTTCTACACACTCCAGGATAGTGAAGGACTTCTACCAAACAGATAATAAGCACCATTATCAATATTTATAAATGATGACAGTGTCTTGCTCCCCTCAATGGCTCTTTGCAGCATCATCTCTCCACTAACAGAAGGTTCCTGCAGCTTCAGGCAAGTCAGCATTAAGGCTTTTAGGACATTTTTAACGGAAAATGGAATTTAATTCAAGAACAATTTTACAAACATCAAATTTTAAAAAAGAATTAATTGAGATAAATTACTCAGGGTTAGGGACAATTTTACCCAAACATTTCTTGTAATGCAAAGCATGTAGTCCATGAGCAAGGACCCCAAATTTGGGCCATGGTACCATCTGGGGGAAATAATTCTCATCGTGATTTTTGGCAAGATATACACCCCTAGAGCTAGAAAATATGTGATAGCATTGCAGTGGTGGTAGCTTTCTGTGTGTTACCACTTGATTTATAACCCCATGTAAAAACACACTTTTAAAAACTATATATAGAACATAACAGTTCAAACTGATAGTTCCTTCTTCTTGTTGACACTGCCTCTTTAAAAATTGGTGGGAATAAAGTTCAGACTACATGATTGTCAAGTAAAATGTGAAAATCAGCATCCCTACTAATGTTATCTATTACTGGCAGTGAAAACATGGTGCCTATGCATTACATAAGATATCTTCATGAAAGATGTAACACAAATGTTTCCTCTGTATAGCCTAAATAATTAATACCATGTTTATATATATCATACATGATTTATTATGACATTCCATAAACTATATAGGAAACCCGCTATTATAAACTTATTCCTGGAGTATATTCTTCATTTACAAGAGGAAAAATATCACAACATTGATAAAACTTATATGGATTTCGTACAAAAACGAATTAGTTATTTGAATTCCTTAATAAATTCTTTAAAAATCTATATGACAATATGTGACACATGGTTTAATTGACTTTTCCAAAATAATCAATTGACAATACTTCTCTAAAAAGTAAATGATTTACTTAAAATTAGGCAAAACACAGTTTTCAATGTAGACATTCTTTAACAACATTTTATGAAAATCGCTTGAACTATCATTGTGACAAATTTCCATGTTGAGGGATCGCTGATGACCAAATACCACTAGGTCAAATATATATGTGGTACTTTATACTGGCCACTGTTCAGAAATGAATATTTTACAGTAGTGTCATAAAATGCATCAGAGCACACATAAAGCTATACCACTGGTGCAATGCTATCACATCTTTTTTTTTAACTCTAGAGATGTATACCTTGCCAAAATTACTATGAGCATTATTTCCCCTCAGATAGTACTGACCAACCTAAGTGGCTCACAGACTGATGAACTTTTTGGTCAAGTTATAAAGATAATCTACTTCAAATGTTTAAAAAAAAAGACTGTTTTCTTTTATCCTAATCTGCATGACATTAATGTGAAGATCATTTGGTGAATTACTTAAAGAACAGATATTACAAAACAGTTTGAAATTTTACAATGCAGCGTCAGAAAAAATAACATTCATAATATCCTACTCACTATGTCTTTCCATTTTTAAGACTTGTGAAAGATTGATTTAAGACGTTTTAATGCCAGTTAAGGCCTTATTTTAGGATGAATTAATTGAATGAGTTTTAAGACTTTTTTAAGGATCCACGGGAACCCTGCAACACCTTTGCCTTCCAATGGGGTCTGACAACACTTCTAACAAGACAGTTCTTTCCCAGCATCTGAGACATGAGGTTGGACTTGCACTTAAACGCATCATTGACCACTTGAGAATTCAACAAATGTATCTGGATGAGGTGTGTGGGAAAGAAAGACAGTCTGGGCTGCTCTGTATGCCCTGCTGTCAATCCTACTTTGATGTGTTTAAGTGGTCATTAAAAATACTGACAGACAGGTGCTTATTTGTAGCATTAGGAGCCTTCATGTCAGACTTCAGTCTCTTTAGTTATTCATTTTTTGTGTCTACATGCTTGTAATAGTGGTTGTAGCGCTCTTATTTGTGGTGTATTAGTGAGGGGCACTGTGTTGGTGATGCTCTGACAGTAAACGCTTTCAATGCAGGCGATGTCTTGTGCAGCAAAATAATTGCAGTCCACCATCATTAAGCGGCACTCAATGAAGCCCCATTAAGTTAACAGGACATTTTCCATGTTCATTCAAATTAAAAAGCAAAGTCAAACTTGGTGTGAACCAACAACAAAAATGATAAAGAAAAAAAATGTTAATGTAACCTGACTCCACAAAGCTTTCTCAAAAGCGCTTGTGGGGTGGCAACTGTCATTAAAGGAATGAAAAAGTTGCTGTCTGGCCATTTACGTGTACGGCAAGGCCACTGACAATTTCATTCAATAACACACAGGGGAGCAGTTAGTGTTCTTAATGGGGAGTTAGTTATATTGGAGTGTGAGAGCAGCCTAATAAAATCACTGAAGGTCTCTATCTCAACACCTACTTTTACTGATGAGTAGATTCAAACAGGTACATACTCTAAAATAATTTAAGACACTGCCTAAATTTATAGCACATTACTCTGAAAACCTTTCACAACAAACCTACACGTCCCCACTCTGTCTGAATAATTACATTATTAATACACTGTATGGACATTTTTCAAAATAACGACAGTGACAGGATAGCTGTAGTCGCTACAGAATAATATGCAAATTACAGGCATTTCAAAAGGAGCCAGACAACAGGATTAAACAAAAGACTGTGAAATACAGCTTACACAACACATCCAGGGACCCTCATATCTCTGCTGTACAATTAATATAAAAGAACATCTCCCCTGCACCTAAAATTGCTTAATAACCTTGTAGATTAGACAAGAGAAAACGATTTGATTCATTGAAAAATCCATTTTATCTTCTCCAGATAATGTCCCAAGTCTTTTGTACAGATGTCTAATGAAAAGGGTCAGTTATCTAAATGGCTTATTATTCATAACAATTGGTGTGCAAGGATTAAAGAGAACTTTTGTGCTTCTCCAGCATGCTAATTAATACACCACTGAGGGATAAGAACTGTAAAATTTAAATTTTATCTCAAGCAGTATTTTGTTACGCACACTTTATACCAGTGTGTCTGCATAGACAGAGACAGAGAATGAAAAGGACACTTACATTTGGTTGTTAGGGATTATCTTGTGCCCATCTTTGTACCATGTGACGACAGGTCGGGGAAAAGAGGTGAGAGGAGGCTGGCTGATGATTGCTGCTCGGCCCTGAGTCACTGTCTTTCTCTGATCTTCAGCAGAGAAGTTCCCCATAACTAAAGGAGGAAAGAGATACAAAGAGGATGAGAATCAGTACCATAAATTTATATATGAAATCAAGCAGAGCTCTGTTGCACAATTAAAAATGAATCTCTGTTTAGTAAAGCCAAGTTGATTTATTTAAATAGAATTTAAACTCGGGGACACATGTCATATTGAAATTAAAATAATAAATAAATAAACAAATACTTAAATAAAATACATATTAATCAGCATGCTATCGACACCCACTAATTGTAAAAGCAAGGAGGAGGGGAGGTGAACTGTTTATGGGGCTGCTTTTCTGTAACAATAAACATTCAATTGTTGCTAGCTTAACATTATTCATGATGACTCGGCAGAGACGCTCAATTTTTCCTCCTTTGAGAAAACCTTGTTGGCCAAATTAGACCAACTATTGCTAAATCATAGAAGATAAAAAAAAAACAACATTTGACAGTTGGCCCAATCATCCTGTTCAGCTCCAAAACAGTTTCCTTGGTGAACCAGTATCTTGACAAAAATTCATTATCATCATCAAAAAAGTCAAGTGGGTTGAGTCTTTCTGTCAGCTGTCTTTTGTGGAATTTGAATATTTTGCTCAATATATCCAGAAAAGGCAGCTATTGTAAAAGTAAACATCCTCAAATGCATGTTTAAAGTTAACCCTGAATCACAGTATAATCTAAAGTTTGGGGCAAGAGAATTACTTAATTCTTACTTAAACAACAATTTAATCAGGCTTAAACTTAATCCTTGATGGGGCAATCCAGCCTTAATAATTAAAATGGATAATTGGTGATTGGCTCAGCTCTTCTTCACTCAGTCCCTTTGCTACCCTTGCACTAGGAGATTAAAGCTGCGTGAGTGTGAGCTCCCCACTGGGGACAGTTGGTGAGAGAGACACACAGTGACAAGCCGAACTGTTATTGTAGGGCATTTGGCTACAATTTTTCAGCAGTGTATTTACGCTTGTGTGTCCTGGGCCACATTGAGGGACCGCCTACCGAGGTGATGTCCTTGCTTATTGGATTTAAAAACCCTCTGTTGCTGCTGTTACACAGGTTAGACACAGCGCTGAAGGAGCTGTCCCCAGGCCAGCGAACGGCTGGTTCATCATCTGCCAGCTAAACACCAGCTAACACAGCAGCAGCAGAACTTGTTATTAATGCCAGTTAGCGTTACCCATCTGAAGCTAGTTACCCATGTCAGTGTGTGTGTGTGTGTGTGAGCAGAGTCTCATTAACTGTGGCTTGGCTGACACTTAAGCTTCCATAGCTGTAGTCTACTAGCACCTGAGAAGCGAAGAAACCGCGGGCCAAAGTGTGCTTGTTTCATGATAAACAGAGAGAGAGAGAGAGCTGAGCAAATCACCAGTCACTTATTTTAAATGTTTACAGTTATAAACTGATAAACTACATGTTAATTTGTATATAGAGCGAGAAAATTGGATCAGATTACAAGTGGAGTCGCATTCTAATCCCAGGTTTAAACAAACAGGGTGATCAGATCACCTAAGACGCACGTTAATGCCATAAACGGGCTTTGAGCTTTAAGTTCAAACTGCTTATTCAAAAGAAGTTTTTGTACCGAACCTACAACAGCAGCCTGCATTGGTCAGCACTGTCAAGACGGCTTGCTATCAACTGCGCAAATTTGTGTGTCAAAGTTAAAACAAATTTACTTTGCCCCAAGAGTGAATCCACTAATCTAACAATTCAATTAAATTGGTGGATTCCATTATTTTAAATGCTGAAGTGACCGAGCCATTAGTCTTAAAAAATGTCATTTGTGTTTACTTTTTGGGTAAAAGCTTTCCACATATTACATTAAAATATTAAAATCCAACTGAAATTAAAGTGCATCTTTAGAGAGAAAAGAAGAATGTCTGATATATTCAGAAAGACTTTTTTTTACCTCCTCTTCCCGTACCAATAAAATATTAACAATAAATTTAATTTGACACTATTTCTAACTGCAGAATGGGATGACTAATTTTTATTCCAATTTGACATCGAGAAGCTTGCATGCTTGCTGCCGCTGGTTCAGTTTCAAACAAAAATTAATTAAAGATAGCTTCCTTTATTGGTGTGCTAGTATAATAGTGTGTACTCACAGGCCACCTGCACCTCTGTTCTTCTGTGTATGACTGCTCCCATCCTGTTCCTCACCATACACTGATACAGGCCAGCGTCAGTCCTCTTCAGAGACGGGACAGACAACCTTAAGATGGACGGACACATACAGAGCTTTGATGAGGGTGTAATGTTGTACCTCTAGGCTGTAAATAAACAGTATTAAAAGAAGAAAGGCAGCATTGGGATTGATGTTTTGAGACCAACGAGACATAAGGGAAAGAAAGTGGAGGTCTGTTTGTCCATATGTATGCACTCTTGTGTGATTCTCTTTCATGACCTTGATCGGGGAATGGATTCAGCCTAAGGTTGTCAAAGTTCCCCGAAAACAGAAGGGAAGGCGGAGTGCATAGATACAGTACATGTGTGTCTGTGTGTGTCTCTGTGTGTGTGTGTGAGAGAGAATGTTTTTGACTGTTTGTGGGTTTTTTTTCTTACCGAGAGGGGTTGTTAATGGGGTTTTAATGGACTGTGCTTCACTAATGGGAAGCTTGGCATAGGATCTAGGCTGGTGCCATGCTGAACAAACACACAAATGCATATACACACATGCACAGACGCTGACACACACACACACACACACACACACACACACACACATACACACACACACACACACACACACACATTTATTACACACAAACCAGATAGACACAGTAAAACTGGACATCGCTTTGGGGCTCATTATGAATACCAGGACAGCCAAGTATTTAACTCCCAGGCTGTCAGTGTATGCTGCCAACATACACAAACCCACACACACACACACACACACACAAACACCCCAACACACACACACACACACACACACACACACACACGTGTACATCAAAGACTCACACATGCAAGTCCATTTGAATTAGGAATGACACATTACACAGCAGCTCTCATCCTGAAACAGATTTTGATATTGGACATTGCATCTCTTGCTCTGTCCGTGTTCCATTACGTACTTTAATAAGCGTGTGCGGACGAGCTGTCAGTGCATTTTGTGAAATCCCAACAAGTTTTTCTTTTGGATTTCTCACTAAACACAAACTTCAATGTTGACAGGTCCCAATCAATAAAATAATTTCCCAGTAAATTTCTCTGACACAGTCTCAGGCCTGCGTGTGAAGTCAAAATCTCTGTGTGATTCAAGATAAGAACAATTTCAATCAGGTTTTTCAATACAGACAGCTTTAGCACAAATTGATCAAAGCCTCCATGTAGCATCAATCTGAGCTCTGAAATGACTAGGTGTATTTCTACAATTTTTGATTCACTGGATGAGAGTGTGAATACAGAGGAACATGTCATTTCACAGTAGTGCTTAATTTGTAATTTAATGAAAAAATGTGGATATAAAGGTTGAGTATCCCATGAGTCACTGAGTCACTCTGTTTCCCAAGAAATTAATTTTCACCAATGTGTTTGCGCGGAATAAAAATGCAGGTGGAGCAGGTTGCCACATTTTTTACCAGCACAATTAGGCAGCATTTAATGAACATAAGGGTCGGCTAGAAAAAGCAGTCCTTGTGAAAAACAACTCTTTTTGTCAGCCAAAACTATTATACAATTCTGAAAATGATACAGAAGCCTCGTCAACAGTCTTCCTAAAAACAAGCCTATCTTGCCCTCTGATTATTTTATGGCAATTCACCATGTGTAAAACAGAGTGTAGAAAAGAAGAGGCTACTGTTGCTGAACTGACGCTGAAAAGGGAAAAGTAACTGTCTTTTCCATTAATGTAAATCATTTTCACTTACAACGCTGCGCATATGAATTCTTCACTCTCCAGTACATTAAACAGCATAAGAGGTAATTGAAAATAAAATAAATCATATTACATTCTAAAGAGAAGGTGTTGGAAAGGAACAACGAGTGATTCTGTGTGGGCCAGAATTATTTTCAATATGGTAAAATGAACAGAAGGCTTTTATATAGCACCTTTATCCAGATTTCTCTACAACATGTCAAACATTCATGCACGTATGCACACGTGCACACACACACACACACACACACACGTACGTACACAAACACACACACACACACACACCAATGAAAGCAAGCTACTGCACCACACAAGACACCAGCCTAACCTATAAGACCAATTGGGCTTTGTTCCTTGCCTCAGATGCCTTTGATAAGTGGACAACTCCCTCTGCCTGCAAACATTAAACTCACTGTAAAAAAGAATGTAAATAATGTAGAGGTTGTAAAATTAGGCCTACATTTCCAGATGGCCAAACACATTCTCCCTAACACACACTCACTCACTCTCTCAAACTCACTGCACCCTGCCAATTCAGCATAGCCCAGACCTCACCAAACTACACTAGCCAGATCGCTGAGAGCAGTCCAGAGCTACACAACGCCTCCTGGCTCGAACAAAGACTGCCTACAAAATGCTGGCTCAACCTCTCCCTCCCTCGGTGTGTACGCGTTCCCAAGATTCCCTCTATTTCTGAATGATGTGAAAAACAATTTTGTTTCACAGCTGCAGTTTTGCTGAGAGGGATTGCTTAGCTCTTACCAACCAACACACACAGGGACAGACAGAGAGAGGTGCAGAGTAAGAAGAGAAGAAAGAGAAGAAGAGGACATACAGGGAGAAAAGTATACAAAGAAGATGTATTGATTGGTTCTTCTCCTCCTCCCCCTGACCATATACGTACATATTTATGGTACTAATGTAACCATTGATCTTTCTTAGGCTTCACTTTACATATGTTCTGACCTTCTCAAAACACAGTCTGTCACTTGCGGGCACGGCTCTTAGGCTGTTTCTCTATGCCACGGGCCTGACTGAACACATAGAAGATTCTCAGAAGGAAGGAAGCAGCGACATGAAGTCAGACACAATACCAGCCAGCCGGTGATAACTCACATGTACTGTGGTGTCCAGTCCGTGACGTTGCTGTTGTTGAGAGTCCAGCGGTACTGCAGAGGCCAGCTGCCTCCAGCCAGGCAGGTCAGCACCAGTTTGTTTCCCTCCAAAACCAACTGTTGCCCCAGTCCACCCCCTCGCAGGTAGGGAGCAACCTCTGAAAGACAGAGACACATAAGGGGAAATATGAACAAAGGAAAATATGTTTGTTTTGAAAGAAAAAAGACTCCAGTTAAGTTCCATCATTTGCACAAAGATGAACAAAACATTAACGTGCCAATGTGACTTGATTTTACAGCTTCAGACCGTCATCTGCACATTCTGTGATAATGTTGATTATCTTTTTTTAAAGTTTAACTTTTGGCTTTCACTTTTATTATATATAGAGCAGCTTAAGCATGAAAGGGGGAGAGAGAGGGGGATGAATATGCTTTAGGTTGGAGTTGATCCCGCGGTCGCTGCGGCGAGGACATAGCCTCTGTACATGGGGCACCCGCCCTATCAGATAAGCTACCAGGCGCCCAAATAATGTTGAGTATGTATTCATTTATGTGCAGCCAAATTCTAAAAAGTAACTCTCATTTATTGCATCATTATTTCAGAACACCTGAAAAAGGATGTATGTTTGTGAGAGAGAGAGAGAAGAGAGAGAGTGTATGGGAAAGATCTGCAGAAACCTATCCAACTATATTTACCAGGAATTTTTCTGGAGATCCCCATCTCCATTAGTAAGGTCTATCAAAGCATTTCTTTACTTTAGTCATAAGACCTACACACGAATACTGAAAGTATTTCACCTATACAAGAGTGTCCTCACATAAAACTAGGATGTATCTGCAGTACAAAGATGCAAAAAGAGGTAGAAAACCAAACACTACCAGAATGCATGTGTGACATGATGCCAACTGGTCCAAGTGAAACAATGGTGGCTGGTTATCTCATATTAAAGTTAAACAGTAAGCTAAACAAAATTCTGAAAAAAATTCAAGCAAAAAATATGCAACTCATTAACAGAATCTTGGTTTATATTCAATGAGTGCTGCTTAGTTTTACCGTCCATTTTCACTGTGCAGAAAGCAATATAACACCATAGCGCCCATTTCCTGTTCAGTCTCCCACTATTACAGGTAAACAGGGAGTTTTAATATGTTTCTGGAAACATTTTAGTGGACAAGTAAGCAGTGGAGGAACAAAATCTTGATTTATATTCAATCAGCACTGTCTAGTTTACCATATGATTGGATTCCAGTCCAAGTTTGAGAGAAAGAGAAAGAGGGGTGGGTAACTCTCTTGATCAGCCGTGTACTCTTTTTCTGCGTTGTTGGCGGCATGAGAGGCTGGCAAAATGAAAATGCGAAAGTACAGCCTGTAGTTTGAGCAATGGCGCTGGAGCTGAAGAAACTCCTCCAAATGACGTAAATTACGTCATTTGGAGGATTTTCGTCACGGGGAGAAGGGATATCTTGGCACTGGTTAGATGGACGGGAAGCTTACCAAAGTTCATCCAAACATTCTGTCCACATTGTTTCTGATTCAAAGCTGGTTGAAAATCTGCGAAATATCTCTCTAAACGTAAAGTTTCCTCTGCAAAAACTCTTGTTAAGTGTCAGAAAATCTTCCTGTTTTGAACAAAGAACATGGATGTATTTGTAATATTAATATGTTGTGACAGCAGTAATTAAAACTGACTGTCAAAATGATGCTATTTTGATGTAATAACAAACGATGACATTATTTTAATATATACCTGGCAATAAAGACAAACCCTTAGGGGAAATACATGTATGGCACATGATGCATGTCAAAACATTCACCCCTCATTTTTCTATGAAAGCCCACACAGCCACATGCATCACCGTGTCAGCAAGTCCTATTTCCCAGCATCGATGCGCATCAACGGTCCAGAAAAGCAGCAATTCTGTCACAATTATTCCCTGGAACGACACACCATAACTTGACTATTCTTCTGTGTGCACAGAGCATCTGCTGTGTGTTGTGTTGTATCAAATGCCAGCTTATATTTTACTTAAAGCCCAGTGTTCATGATGTACTCTAATAACTCTTTGCGTCTGAGTGGCAAACCAATAAGCATCATCGTGTGAGCTAACTAGTCAACTTATATCATACTTTGGCTACACTGAATACGTAACAGATGTGGACTGTTCACAGAGCAGATGTGCTGCATAATTTATCTTTCTAGTGGCTACACCTGAAGCGGACATTTGGCGTAGGGTTCTGTGAGTCACAGGAAAAACAAATGCTGAGCTTTTGTTTTGGGATTGTTCTTCAATTTTTGAAACAAGCACTGCCCTGTGTAACCTCAACTTCTTCACTAAGTTTGTGCAATATGGGTAAGTTAACATCTACAGACAACAGAAGGCTGTGTAAGGGACAAAGTTACTATCAACTGCCAGCTGGTACTAGCAAAATAAATGAGAATAGGGTGATTAACCCCCCAAAGTGGAGCCATACGTATGTGTGTGTATTATTATTATCATCATTTTATATTTATATATTTTTATATAATTTTCCCCCAGCACTTTTTTAGGTCATTCTCTTGTTTGTTTTTGTTTTCCACTTTTTTTTTGTTGCTTATTTTCAGATAATTTTGTAATGTTTTTACTAATTGTCTTTTCTTTTTTTAAGTGATGTCTTGTTAAGTTGCTCATTGCCTTCTCCCCACGTTTTTTAAAGATATCAAACCATTCATATCACCATATCAACCAATTTGCTCAGGTTTCAAAGGGTTGAATAGCTAAGCCAAGCAGTTGTCACTCATAAGTGTCTGAATTCCAGCTAACATTCTTCATAATCATTCATATTTTTTTCAGGTGAATGGAGTGGAGATAAATCTTCCACCTCATAAATATCTTAGAGTGACCATTATCGCTATCCCTGCTAATAACCATGTCATTACTTATTATTACTTTGACATGCTAGAACAGCAAACCAGTTGCCATGGTAATGAATGACATGTGGCAATTAACAACACCCTGCTGTCTGTTTGAGAAAGTACATTAGCGAACAACACTGACTTAAGTGGGTCTTTAATGCTTTGTATGAACAGAAAGGTCAAACTTCAGTTCGTAGTCACTCTCAACCCAATCTATTTCTAGTTTAGACAATGTTTTTTTCAAATGTAATATGGAATTAATCCGTTAAAACAGTCATACTCGATCAAGCTTTTGGCATGTAAAGGAGCCTGGACTCAGCTGATACACAACATTTTAGTGTTATCACACATGGTTCTTTCCTTCTGCAGCATCTGTAATTTTCTGGTATAAAGACACTGTGTATTAGCACTCAAAGTACATATATTACACTGCTAGACTATCAAGTGTCCAACACAGAGATCGTACAATACTGTACAGTGACAGTGACTACAATACCAACACTGAGTCTCATGATAAGGTTGTTGAATCCCCTGGCCCTGCCTCGCAAGGTATGGTTCGGCAGTAGCTGCTATATAAACAATGCCATCCAGTCTTTTACTCTTGGCTCAGGTGTTCAGACCTGGCTCACCAGCACACAGCATAGAGGCATCAAGGCTAGACTCTGTCCACAGCAAAGAGCTGCAGGGCCTGTCACCAAGTGTTGAGGCCTGGATCCACTAAACAAAAATCTGCATCTGGGTGTATGGAAAGGGGGAAGGGGGGAAGGGGGGCTGTGGACAAAAAGATTTATTCAACCCATCAACCACTTACACACACATACACACACAAGCTGGGTTAGAGGGGGCAGGCTTATCTGCTTGCTACAGTACGTATGGACAGGTCCATAACTCTAAGGCAGAGTTTTACATTCTCTTTCTCTCCCTCTCCTTTTTCCTGTCAACTCAATCTTCTCTCCTCCCCTGCCGTTTCAACAGTCTCAGTTCTGTCTTTCCTCCAAACTTCCTCCCCATTTCCCTTTTTATTCCTTATTCCCTGTGGATGATTCAGGGCCACTTTTTTCTGCCTTTCTCTTTCTCCACTGTTTCTCCCTCATCCTCTCTCTTTGATTGATAGCTGCCCGCCCTGTGCACAAGAGGGAAGTGTTCCATCTAAGCTAGATTTATATGGGAATGTGTTTGTGTATGAGAGAGAGCAAGAAGAGAGAGAGAGAGAGAGAGAGAGAGCAAGAAGAGAGAGAGAGAGAGAGAGAAATGGTGTTTAAGTGTGCATTTGAGCGTAAGGATTTATTTGGAATATTCCGTTTCTACAGACGATGGCTGGCAATGCAGACTCCAATGTCATACTGCTGACCAGCACTATAACTCACCGCTGCCTGTTTGTGTGTGAGAGTGAGTGTGTGTGTGAAAGAGAGAGCAGCAGCAGGGATGCAGCCTTTACAGCTTACCAAATGTAACCCTCAATTAGAAAGACTTGTGCGTGAACACACTGTACAAATAAAAAGATGTGGACGTTTTGCACCTGCCTCCATCCATTCCACTTATCATCCACTTTCTTTATACTTCATCCCCTGTACAGCTGCACACTGCCTCCGTCCCCCACTCCACTCCTCATGGCTGTTTAGACCCTTCATGTACTTTAAAGGGAGTCTATTAGGAAGTACAGATAGAGATTGAGAATACCACATCTGTAGAGCAGCAAAGTCAGCTAACAGCCTGTTTCACTCACTGATGTCAAATGTCTCTCTCTCATCCCTTGCTGTCTGTCTCTCTGTCACTCAATGTCAACTCTGTCTACCTCACTCGTTTTTCTCACCCTAACCTGTCTGTCTTCCTCACAAGCTGTACCAACCGACCACCTGTCTATCTATCAAGACCACCTCCCCCCTTTTCGTTCCTCCCACTGCAGCCTCTTTTTGCCCCTCGGTCTATCTCTGTCAAAGCGTGTGGCAGCTCAAGGTCTCCACTTTTTGTCTCTTCAGGAGGAATGTTGCCAAACAGAGAGATTGGCCTCCAAATGTGACAGGAGAGTCAAGAGGCGAACGTGCGCGCAAACATGCACTCTCCTCCTGCCGCAACATGAGCTCGTCTCTGCTCCCAGGCCGGTCTCATGAAGCTGCTTAGGCAGATTCTGGGGAAGGAATTCAATTTGCCGGGGAGATGAGCGCTGTGATAGAGGAGAGAGGGAGGAGAGGGGGATGAGAGGACAGGAGGAGAAGAGGAGCAGGGTCGCTGCTCCAGGGCTGATAGTCCACTTCGATCCCGCCCGCCCTCTCTCCTCTCCTTTCTGTCTCTCTGCACTTTTACAGTGAGTGTAAGTGTGGTGGAAATTAGGCCCTAAATGACTTGTCCTTTACAAATGGGCCAGTAACGATCATTATTCTTTCATCGCGCTGCATTAAACATCCCAAAATTAATCCTGAATTTTACTGCAACAGCTGTGGCAAGATGTGAGATTTTCTCTGGCTCGACATGAGGTTGAGATGCTGTCTGACTGGTAACAGCACAGGTAAAGGTTTATATTCATTTTTAGGTTGGAAATTTAGATGGTCAAAAAAACCTTAGGCGGTCCAGTTTGCATTCAGACACGCAGAGGAAACCCTGTGGTGTAAATGTATTTCAGAGCTCTGACATAAGCGAGTGAGAGTAAAGGGAAGAAACTTAAGTTGAGCCGTGGATCTTATTCAAACAGTGCCCGCTTAATTATTGGTTGGATGTGTGTGTGTGTGTGTGTGTGTGTGTGTGCGTGCGTGCGTGTACAGTGTGGGAGTGGATGTGTATGTCAGGTCAGAATTAGGGTCACTCACTCCAGAGAAATCACTTTATCTTCATAGAGCTGAACCCCTACTGTGAGACAGGGCTGGCAGAACTGGCTATAGTCTATGAATACTGATTCAGTGATAGCATGTCTCTCTCACACACACACTCACACACTCACCCTTCACCATGGTTTTTGACGCAGGAGGTTGAAGGGGAGAAAATAACTAAATCAGACTCTTTTATTACTAGTAATTTTTCTATGAATAAGCGGGTAAAAGTTGCATAGCTAAGCAGTTTTTTTTCATGGTAACAGCAGTCTATTTGATTATGGGGTGCAAATGAGTTCTACTCCTTTTTAATCTAATAAGTCTGCCAGCGCTTGTTTCAACAGGAATTTAAAAACACTTAATTGGACTGACAGTGTGTGAGGCGAGAGGAAGAATTATGAGTTGAGATTTTGGCGTGTTGTTACCAGTCAGAAAAAGAGGGTCGAAAAAGAGGCTAATTAATTGAACAATGTAAAGTGGAGAGGCTGAGAAATGAGATTTCATTTCCCCAATCGAAGGGTTCAGACAAGTCAGGCGAAAAACACATTACAAATGTATCAGAATTTGGCACCTAAAATTGCTAACAATTGTCACTGATGCTGTTGATGAATACTTACTGTGTAAAGCTGAGAGGAATCAGGATTACTACTGCAACCGAAAAAGACTGGATACTCTATACATGATGACTATTTTCACCAAAATACACAGATTGTTTTAGTCTTGACTTTCAGAAAAGATCACATATTGCACGACTGAGAAAGTACAGGGATCGACACACTGGAGGACAGCTAGAGTATGATTGGAGTCATGTTGTGAGGCACCCCTGCAATCCAAAGCACAAATCTTAAAATGTATCAAAACAGAAATAAAGATCCCTCAATTGCAGTTTGCCTCAGTAATATATCCTGCAGTTTGCACAGAAAAATAGAAAGTAAAGGAAATGCAAAATGTGAATGAAATGGTGGATTGAGAAATGTGGGCAACAAGGGCTCTGCAAAGGGAGCTGTAGGTGAGTGAACTTCACAAGAGGGAGGTGAATTTCAGGTGAGCTGCAGCTCTGACCTGAAAGCTGATGAACTGCATTATAATATAATTCTCTCTCACGGCACGCTGGGCTGTTATTTTTTCTTTTCTACGTCATTTTTCCTGCCAAGTGATGTTGACAGTCATGATTCCAGTTTTAAAACTCAAAATTGTCTAACGAGCCTTCAATAGGAACGATGGGCTGCAACTAGATCGATTAGACTCATTTAACACCACACACTGTCAGATTTTATGACCTGAAAGTCAGAACCAGCTGGTCAGGAATGGAATGGAACCAGTTTATCTTGCTCCAATCAGTTATGATGCCTGAATCATGACTGCAATCAACTTAACAACCCCAATGCAACACAAGTGATGGATGGCTCCCTCTGTCTCTCACACGTCCATTACATCACTCTAACTGAATCTACTGACCAAACAAGATGACAGTTAAGCACAAAACACCTGCTATCTCTGATGATGATAAAATCAAAGCGGCTCTGGTGCTAACTCACTAGGCTGGGGCTCACTCGCTGATCCCAACAGGCCTCATCTGAACTATGAGACAGACAGCCCATGGGCAACTGAACTTCTCTGGACTAGAATCTGGGACAGAAAACAGCAGAAAAGCAGCACAAGAGAACAAAATGCTTTCTCTTGCTTCACCCACTGTTAGATGTAGCAGGATGGTAGGTGTGGCAAACAGGATGTGAGTCTGGAGCTTTGATCAGGAGTTTAACTCATGGCTTTTCAAGTTGGCAGCTGTTTTAATTGACTACTGAATGTCAGACTCGATATGAGAACAAAGCATCACTCACTGAAGACTGGATAACACCCCCCCAACCTCTCTTCCTGCTCAGACAGCCAATCACAGCTCCCTCCTTCAAGCTCCTTCCTTGCCTGCTCCAATCATGGTTTCCACGAGCCTTGACTGACAGCTGTCTGTGAGGAGGTGACAGATGACTGACTGATCCTGACATGCTGATTGGCAGTTGTCAGACCGGCAGAGATGCACACACATACACTCAATGCGCACACGAGTAGATACAAGCTGAGGCGAACAATCTATGCTTAAATAGAAAGATTTCAAAGTCAGCGTGCTTGACTTTGCTTGTGAGTGTGTTTTCGTCTTTGTGTCAAAGACAGTAATAGTATAATGCAGTGAGAGTTATGGTAGATTCGTAAACAACCTCTACAACAAAAGGTTGTCAAAGGGAAACACATTCAGGAATAAGGTTGAGCAAATTGAAGCTTTTTCAATCTGGATTCAAATTAACTCTCTGTTGTGCTCTACATAGGTACATTAGCAGGTGAAAGGAAACAAATGTGCACAATTAATACCTAACTGCATTGACTTTGGCCATTTTCCAATTTGGCCTCTGCTCATTCAGTGACTGGCCAATGTGTAATTCTCTTTGGAGCTTAGTATAAGAAGATGTTAAACAAAGCTGAGAATGAGCAGTTCTTTTAAAATGTCAATTCATTGCTTTCTCTGGCATTTAATAATGTCAGTGTAACTGTGTGTGTTTATATATGTGTGCATATACATACATGTGTGCACGGGAAATCTGGTTGAAATGTCAGTCTTTAATATGTTGTTCTTAAATGTGCAATAACCTGCTTTGGTACAAAACAGCAAATTATGTCACTATAAGTATGAGTGCAGCGTGTGTTTGTGTTCTTGTACTTGCGGCATAGTGAGGACCATAACATGTTTTTAACAACAGAGTGAGGATAATTTTGGAATGAAAGGACATTTTGGCCTGTCATTGCTTCCTTGAAGGCGTGTTTGAGGATTAAGAATTGATTTTAAGGCTCAAGTTAGATTTAGTTGTAGGTAAGGGTTAGGCATTACGTTGTGATGGTTAAGGTTAGGGTAAGGGGCTAGGGAGGGTCTTCAATGGGGGTCCTAAAATACTTAGAAGTACAAGAATTTGTGTTTACTCTCTGAGCCTTGCATGTCTGAGGGAGATGATGTGGATGCATGGGGTCACAGGAGTGCAGGTCTATGGATGGGGGAGGTAAAGGGGGTAATAAATGGGGCAGAAGGGCTGCAGCAGAGGAGTTGGTGAGGGAGGATGGAGGGTTGATATGGGGGGTGATTGATGGAGATCCGAGAAGGGGTGGAGGGGGTAATCAGGTGGAAGAGACTGTGATCAGTGACATTTAAGAGGTGGGCCACACTGCAGGGCACATCTGCTAGGACGCACACACAAACAAACACAAATTGAAACGCACACACACAAACAACTGTCAGCTCCTATCTCCTGATGAGCGGACAGGCGGACAGGAGGAGAGAGGAGGTGAATGGGAGAGTAGGGAGGAAGTGAAATGAATACCTCCTGCTGAGACGGCAGCCTCCTCTATCTCTCTGAAGAAAGTTGTGTGCACAAGTGACTGTGAAAACACCTCAATACTTTTGAATGACACACACAAACACAGGCAAACAATAATTATTCCTCTGTTTTACTCTCCATGCTCTTCTTTTTATCCCCCAGATTCCCCCTCCCTCTGCCTCTATTTTACATCCCCTCATTAAAAACAGGAGTCTTCCTGCAGGTAGATAAACAAACACACACACACACACACACACACACACATTATCTATCAGTCAGTTTGAGTCCATGGACAGATCTAAAGAAGGACAACAGAGGAGTGGTGTAGTGGTGTGCGTGCCACTTGAACCACCATGTCATGGTGGGTAGGGGCATTATCAGTTTGTTTCTGAACCTGTCGTACGCGATCACAACACCACCTTCCCATCATAGCCACTGGGCTTCACACATATACACACACACACACACACTCGACCCAGATCCACACTAATACTGAGAGACTTCACAAACACGACTGCATTCAGACATGTGATAGTCTGATGACACGACTCCAGGGTCCATCTCAGTCAACACATACATGTACACACACAAACCTATACGTGCAGAGTGAGAAACAGACTGAGAAAGCAATGTGTGGTCTTCTAGAGTTGATACGGACCTCAGAGAAAGTTAACTTTAGTATTGTATAACCTCTCTCTTTCTGTCTCTCTCTGTCAGCTTTATGCCAGCCACTTATTTTAAATGTCCCACTGTTTTAGTATATCTCTTCTCATCTTCCACTTTTCAGCTTTATTTTGTTCCTGTTTTGCTAAATTTTTGTCTGCCCGTCCTTTACCAAAGCACAGGTGCTCTTTTTTGTGTGTACGTGTAGTGCAAATGCCCAGGAACCCTCCACACACCTGTCTGTGCTAGCCATCATCCCCTCTGACAGCTGCCACTGTCCTGACCTTGGGCACTGTGGGCTACGTGGTTTTGAAGTGATTGACGAATCGTATCCTTTCATTCATTATTGAAGGCGGAGATCAAAACTGCGGCACCTGGGATATCACCGTGACAGCCCGACAGACCAGACAGAGGTAAAGAGGGGAGGGAGTGAGAGGAGGACGTGGGAGAGGAAGAAGGTCATCTGAGCAAAGAAGTGCAGGTGAGAAGTGAGGGTGAGGGAGGGGAAGCAGCACAGGGAACAGGAAAGTTGGGCGTGCAGGAGGGTGGAGCATCCTAAACAGCAGCATCGCTTTTTTGTTTCACTCTCGCATTCATCCAGAGATCCTGAGGCTCAGTCGGTGTCCAGCCCTCTGCTCACAAAAGGCTTCAAAGGTCTAAAAATAACATTCAAGCCAGACTAACAAGTAGAAAATGGGAAATCAGCTCTCACTTAATAATCCTTAAAATAATGGCATAGTGTTTATTTTAGGTTTGTAAATTTGGATATGGACTTATATTTTTATACTCGCACCTTTATTGATATTTTATATTTGCTCTCATTCCTATTTTGTACTGCATATACCTCAGGATGAACTAAGTTCTATCTCATCATTAAATGCATGCCTCATCTAACTCTTTGCTTGAGACCAACATATCACATGAGAGTCACTGAGGTCACATGTGAGGGGTTAAGTTCACATTACCTGGGATCACATTTATATAGAGAGTACTTGTTTGGATGTCTGCTGTTAGCTTGTGCTGGGCAGAGAGTGAACTGACGTTGAGGAGAATGATTCAGGGGCTGATACCTCAGTAATGTTACTGCCTTTAACCTGTAACATTAATGGCAGCGACAGAAATTTTGATGTTGTTTCTAATGTTAACTTTCCATTTATGGTTTAATACACAAATTTGAGCCTGGTTATTCGATGAAAGAATGTTAATTTGCACTTGTGTTCCGATGTTGGCCAACTTTCATTCCTGTTCTTAAAATAGATTTGTATTTGCGAGTACTTGAGCACTCTATAATAATTTATTATGATTACTTGACAATGGACGTTACATAAAATGCCCAACCTACTCATTGGATGTCTCCGTTTGTTTTTTTTTTAAACAGGTAGCCCAAGTATTTCACAGCTGCCTACAATGCATACTTACAACCAGGCTGTTTCACACCTCCTGCTAATTTAATCCATGCAGCTCTCACAACTCTCACATAAACGACAAATCCAAATCCAAATTCTGTGAATAGAAGAGTTTAAAATAGAGTACCAGGATTAACGAGATCATTCTGCATGGACAACAAGTCAAATCCAGGGAGTGAAACTACAAAGCATACCTTTACACCTAAAAAAGCGATGAGGTTCTGACTGTCTGACGTCACCCCACAAAGGAAATGTATCTAAAGACTGTGGAATCAACCCCGCAGGGAAACACTGACGTCAGTACTGGTGATGAGTAATTTATGCTCTGCTCATTTATACTGTTGCCAAAAAAAAAAATTCAGGCAAGAACCAGGAGCACGTCTCCAGTGTCCATCCTGGCCATACACTCTGAACTTTGTCCCACAGTCTTCACTCTTTCATCTTCCTTTCCAGTCCTTTATAAAATCTGCCTTCATCAGTCTCCACCATCCTCACCCTGTGTTCACCTCCATCCTCTTTTCATCTCTACCCTGTAGCATTGATTTTGAGCCGGAGTGAAGCATAGCCCTCTATTCAAAAGGAGTGCATGTTATGTCCACTGGCTATGCCATTTACCTGTGTTACCTGTGTAGCTGCAAAAAACTTGATAGATTCAAGTTTCACTTTTGCGACCTGCTTCTCTCAGTAGTTCATTCACTGTCTTTGTCCCTCTGCCTTTTCCTTCACACAGTTTAACTAATTTGTTGCAGAGTGCGTGGTAGGCATTTCATTCTGTGTGTGTGTGTGTGCGCACGCGTGCGTGTGCGCTAAAGCCTGCCCATATGCTCGTTGAACACAACTATGTGTGTGCAAATGTGGATGTTTACTTCCTTCTTTCCACAGTGACAACATCTGCCACCAACTGCAACACACACCGTACCCCCCTTCCTTCTCAGACAAGGGCAGCTCAGTGACACACTATTTGAAGGGCAGACTCTGTCTCGGCAAACGTTTCTCTTACAGACTCAAATTAATTCGATAACACTGACAAATGTCCTTGCCAAGATACAATATGACTTTCTTTTCTGAGTGTTTACTTACTTCCACGTTTATACACATATGCCGGAGCATAAGCACAAATATAGACACGCGTAGAAGGTCAGGCATACCTATTCCAGCGCAGATGTTTCCAGTAATAGCAAACAAGTCAACTGATAATGACTAAGACAGCACAGACAGAGGAGTGTTTGAGGTATACGTGCTAGTTGTTTTCCTGAGTAACTCATTGTTTAGCTTTTTTCGATTTCCCAGCATGTCGGTGAGCTGATGGAGAGGGTATTTTTAGATTTCTTTTGGGTAAAAATTTATGAGACGCTTGCGAGGGTGGTTTAAAGAGATGGTTGTTCAAAATATCTTTAATTATCTTGCTGTCACAAATACTCTTTGAGGCAAACTTGAGTTGCACTTGTTTGCAAGTATACTTTTCTCATATTCACCAAAAAGTCATTAATAGCAGTAGTCGTCCCAGTTTAACAAGCAGGGAGGTGGGCGAGTCAGTCATTACTTTCTCTTATCAAGTAAGGATGATGCATGACTGAAGTTCTTCTAACAGCAGGCACACCACATGCTTCTAGCTACCTGCAGTTTTTTCACTGATATCAAGTAGAACACTGCAGGCCTTTGCACTAATACTCACTACAAGATTCAGACGAAGCCACAAACACCTGCAGGAGTGAATTCCAATGGGGAAAATCAACCTTTTCAAGGGTAACTGAAGAGATTCTTTGCCTTGGCTCGAGAGAGAGAGAGAGAAAAAAAAAACATTTCAAAAGTGTCCACACAGAGATGGACAAGAAAACAGTCATCAGCACATAATGCAAACGGACAGGACAACTCATTCAAACTCTGCATTCATGTCAGGATAGATACAGAAACACGCTGTGAATCTGCATCTGTGTGTGTCTATATGATATGAATCACTGGTCTAAAATAACACAGGCCAAATATGATTACACAATGAGTTGTTTTCTTGTCTATTTCCAAATCTTGTTAAAATGCACCTCAGTTTTGTTTTTTCTGGACAAGGGATTAAGATTCTGTGCTTTTGGAAAGTGCATAACCAAGACTTGAAAGGGATGAGGGAAATTAAGTACTTTAGTATGCCTCTTGTGGTGTCTGAATGGGTTACAATACCAATAATTTAACATGTCTGTTATTTAACATCTTTTCTAAGAAGCATGACCATGGATCTACTAGAAAAAAAAAGAGGTTTATCTGACTCAACTTTGCCTTGCACCTCTCTAGAACAAGAAATACTTGCAGTACATCTTTTCACATATACAGGTGTCTCAGATCATTACATAAACACAGAGAATGGGGTCACCATGGGAAATGGTCATGGCAGAAAAAACTGTAGTTGGGAGCAAAGAGCTTGAAGATTTTTTTTTGAATTTGCAATTACAATAGCTTTCTCCACGGAGAACGATACCGCAAACTCGCTCTCTCTAAAGCATTATGGCTGAGGGACAAGAGAGGGTGAAAGAGAGAGATGTTTGAAAACTTCAAAGCCAGTCAGGAATTCAGAGTTCAGAGTTTCATCTTCCTGAGTCCTCTTGCAATTTGTAAGTCAGTGTGTGTGTGTGTGTGTGTGTGTGTGTGTGTGTGTGTGTGTTTGGACCTACCATGCATGTGTGTGCACAAAGAGAAATGTTGCTAACCAAGCAAGTATCTTGCAGTCCATATATGAGCTTATGGATATAAAATGTGCTCATGACATACCATAGAAAATAATTTATAAAGACATAGTCTTTGGTATTCCTTGTCCTAGCTGAACTACAGATTTAATAAAAAGTTATTTCAGGTGAGTACAAACACCATCTCTCTCCTCACTCAGTCTCTTTTCCTCTCACTTCACTGAATGCCCTCTCGCATCTCTTCGATTCCTCCCCCGCCTCCTTTTCGAGCTCTGACCCTCCCTTCTCTCTTTGCCTCACCTAAGCGTGCTGCCCCGTCATCTCCTTCTCACCCCGTGCCTCTCCTCCGTCTCATGCTTTCTCTCTCATGCTGTCATTTAGCGTAGTGGGACTGATGATTAAGCGGTCCATCATGCCCCCTTCCCACACAGTCAGCACTTTTATTCGTTCATTTCAATCTCTCTTGATTTCTTTCCCTTTATTATTTATATCTGCCTTTATGGTTATGATGACATAAAGGTTAGTGCTGAGAAATACTGTACATGCACAGAACAGGTGCAAGAATATCAACAAGTGCACCTTGAAAAATGTTTAATGCCAAGACACATCCACAGACATGTCTAATCTATCTTCTGTATCAGCCGTAGAAAAGAAATTGTTGCAGGTCAAGACCTGCTTTTCCTTTAGTCTGTTGATGATATAAACAAGCGTTCTGTCTCCCTCTCCCTCTCTCTTTCCCTCTCCTGGTAATGTCACATACCTGTATTAAACGTGACACTCTAGTTAATCCACATTCAGTCAGCCACTGCATCTCCTGAACGCACCCTGCACCAATCCAGGTATACAGACCTGAGTCAGGAGAGCTCATGAATAGCTAATGGGAAAGACACAACAACGCTCTGATTCACAGAAAATGGCCTTTTCAACATCAGCTCCACTATTGGCTGCCGGTGGGGAGAGACAGGGGGGAGATTGATCGAACATAAAGGGTGAGAGAGTAAAGCGATATGTGTCTGGGAGAGAGAGTAATTGAGTGTGTGTGTGTGTGAGAGAGTGAGTGAGTTAGAGAGAGAGAGAGAGATAGAGAGAGAGAGAGAAAAAGGGGCAGCGAAAGAGAAGAAGAGAAATGGAACATATTATATGAAGTTATTGGAAAGCAAAAGAAAAAGTAATTTCACACGCAGCCCATCTGCCAGTCTGTCTGAAAGGCTTATCTGCACGCATGATTAACAAACTTGATAAACGAACACATACAACAGTTCGCTCTTCCCCCTCACAGACACACAAGCGCACTGCATGTGTTCTGTGGTTTGTGTGTAACGATAGTGTTTTTGGCAAAGACAGATTGAAGGGAAAAGGAGAGGCCTAAGCTATTGTGGTCATAATAAAGAGGCAACCAAGACATGTGAGTTCAACCTAACCTGAATGCAGTGTTGGAAGAAGTACTCATCTTTTACTTGAAAGTAACAATACCACACTGCAGATAGACTCTACTGCATGTAAAAGTACTACATTTATTTGATTACATTTGGTATTAACAATCTAAATCTGCAAAGTTACTTGTAGCTAAAGTTATCAGATAATAGTAGTGGAGTAAAAAGTGCAATATTGGATTCCAAATTGTATAGGAATAGAAATATAAAGTAGCATAAAATGAAAAAATACTCAAGTCAGCTAGAGCTACCTAAAATTGTATTGAAACTGGTACTTTGCCAATTTTCAACCAGCTTTGTATTATAACAATGTGGATGGTATGTGCATATGAACTGTGGCATACATCCGTCTAGATCTCCCTGCTCAACTCTCAGCTCTGGGCGATAAACCCGTCATACAGCGGATTTTCACAGGCTCCAGGGCTGTTGCTCAAACTAAAGACTACACATTTTTGTATGCCCACCACCACAGGCACAAAGACTATACAAGAAAATTGAGAGAGAAACCTGCCCCTCCCTATTTTTTGTCAAACTCACACCAAGCAGTAAAGCTAAGTAGTGCTGATCAAATGTAAACCAAAATTCTGTTAGTGTAATGCATATTTCTCACCTGAAATGTCTTCAGAAACATATTATATTGTGCGGTTTGGCCGCAATGTGACAATTTGTGAAAGAGAAGTGGTCTAAGCAGTGCTGATAAAATATGAATCGAGATTACCATGTTATTTACTTCTCACCTAAAATGTTTTCGGAAACACATTTTATCTTACTTTTTAACTGTAATAAAAAAACATTTGAATACCAGCGGCCCACCATATTGTTTCTTGTGGAAAAACAGCCAAACTCGCATTATGTCATCCACCAGCGGGAGCTTTTATTGGTCTGGTGCAGCATTCTGGCAGTTGTAGGTTTTCTAACTCATGAGAAAAAGTGAATGCCACAGTCCTCTTCTGTTTTCTCTAGTCATGTAGCACAAATTTCAAAGGTATTTGCCTCTTCAGCATAATTTTATGAAAAACTGCTTGCCGGCAGTGAAATACGTCTTTAACTGCATTATTTTAGTAATTGTACTTTGTCATATTCCATCACTGCCTAGATGGTGTTTATGGTGACAGTGTTTTTGCTATGAAGAAGGTGGAGCATGTAGATGCAGCAGCCAGTAGTTCCTCAAATTCTTGCTGCTTTTTTGCTATATTTTTCTATTTTTTTCACTCCACGGCCCCTTTCTCTTGATGCACAACTTTTCTACGATGGAGAAGCACTTATCAACATCGGAAAAAGTTGTGTGGGGTTAGGACTGAATACAGCAAACTGCAAGAGGACCTCACCAACAACATACCTCAAGCGGCCAGTCAGACCAGAGGGGAGAAACTAAACCAAAAGTGCCGGGCGAAGAGAGGGAGGAGAGCTGGCATCAGGACAAGGCTAACCCAACTTAGACAGAGAGCTGTTCCTCTACCAAGCCTTCTTCTGGATAATGTCCAGTGGCAGGAGTATAAAATGGATGAGGACTCTGATGCAAACTCAAAAAATGCACTTTAGGACTTGTATGATGCCACCAGCAGCAACGTGCCCAAGCAACCGGATGGAATTTTCAGAGTAGCTTGTGAATTAAATCAACTCATCCAAGTTGCAGCAGGATTAAGGACGAATTGTAATTTCATCTTTTACACTTAGTTTTAAAAAAATGCCAAATAAATCTACCTTTTATCATAACATCTCACTCTTCACAGCAAGTGTACAAGAGACCTTGTTGTGAAAAAATTCAAGAACATTTGAATATTTTGGTATTTGGCATATTAACACCTTCTGGTCTGGCACAGGCTGACAAACCCTAAAAAGCCAGCACTGGGAGGGTGTCTCCCGTGATTTGAGAAGAAGAATCAATGTGTTTATGAAAAAAAACAAACAGATCTCCATGAGCTAGTTATGACAGCGAAAAACTCAATATAAAGAAAACAGCCCCTAAGAGCGACACTCATTTTGTCTTGCAGTGACATTGACAAATCAAGACTTAAAAGGAAATGATCATTTTCCAAAAGGGCTGAAGGGTTTTAAGTAATCCAGTATCATGAGGGTTATTGGAGGGAGACGGGAATAAACTGGATGTTTATTCAAGTGAGAGAGCAAAGCAAACAAGCACAATGACAGCACAAATACTGCAACAACTGCTATCGTTACTGGGGGCCTCTTTGCATACAAACTCCAAATATCACTTTGATAAAGTCTAGGTCTAATTAATCAAGCTGATCAGCAGGGGGGCCTGGCAGCTACTGTAGTCCTCCGTGCTCTGCACTCTCTCTCCGTGGCTGGGGCTCTGCAGCAGTTTCCTCACTGTGGAGAGCGACTATTGGCTCAGGAGAATTTCTTGCATATTAAAATGGCTCTACAGCAGCTACGGCAGAAACATGTGAAGACTGTAAATATTAAGCAAAATGCTTTTCCCCACATCAATAATGTGAGTTAACTACTTTAAACTTCCTTGGACTGAACACGCTGTACATACTTAAAGCAAAAGTCTTGCTTTTAAAGAGAAGTCATACTAGTAGGAGACTGTTCAAGTTTCAAAAAAACATTTCACAAAAATTATGCAAGACCAGCCTTGTACCAAAAATCTACCATTTGCAATTTTAGCAAAGGCTTATCAGTTAAGAAAATATTTTTTAATAAAACCCTTTATGATCATCCAGAAAGTCTAAACAACATGTCCTTGGGCAACCCAAGCACCAGTCTCCAGGGTTGAAAAAGGAAGCCAACATGGATATGCCAAAAACTGCAGTTCTTTGTACAGCCACTTGAGGCTGACTCCAGGAGCCAGTCAGGCCCCGATAGACTATGTTAAAAAGTGGTTTCTGTGTCTATAGCTGATTTCAACAGTCAGTGTTTTCGCATTTTAGTAAGACTTAAAGTTACACATATTTAACTGCGGGCTTCTTCAAATGACAGGCTGACTGTCAATAGTGTCCAGCACCAGCCTCTCAACAAAATATGGTCACTTTTGGTTCCAAAAAACTAAGATGGTAAAGGTCAGAATGTCATCCTCTAGCCTTGAAAATGGAAGTCCTCAAACAAATGGGTGATGTCACGGTAGCTACATACAATATTTTTCTAGCCTATGGAAAACCCTGAAAATATACAGTACATCTGCACATTCCCTCACCATCATGGTACACTGTTTTCTGATGAAATACATCATAACTGAGACATTTTACTGAATATAATGTACAAACAGGTTGTCTAATAAGCATTGATTAATGCAGCACACCAAGTTGTCAAAGCTGTGCTAAGTAATTTGAAATGCATGCCGCTCCATTATCCCTTCATAAAGAGGGTCAATTATTTCTGAAAGTGCCTTCCTTTTAACAATCTAAAATAAACTATTCAAAATCATGAACTCGAAGTGTTGTCCTCAGGTAGACTGAATGTTGAATGATGGATTGTGAAAGACAAGGCACAAGCTCTCCACAAGCTGCAGGTTTAACAGCATTTGTACAATTACATGTACAGAGCTCTCCAATATGTATTCACTTGAGGGTGTAAAAGTCAAGGAGCAGATATTATAAAATCAAAATAAAATACTTCTCATATAAATTAAAAGGGACAAATTCAGATGCATGATAAATGCTTGTAAAATGTATTGAATGGATCATAGCTGCAGATTTCTTTCACAGAGATCAAGGTACCACAGAATAGGTCATTCATATATTGCACTATTTGAGATGCGAAATATAGGCACACATGACCAAGTCATGAAATTCTACCCCCTCCCCCAAACAAAACACTTGATGTTGAGTCACAGAGCAGAAAGAATCACACAACCTCTGTGCAGCTAAAACTTTTAGCAAACCTTCATCTCTCCAGGGATCTTTTCAGCAGGCGCTGGCATATACAGCAGGAATGTCGCAATCACTCTTGTGCTGTGTGGGTGCTAAAGGCATAGCTATGGTGACAGGGACAACATTTTCATTTTGCACAAGAGGCAGACAAATTCAGCACCTCCCAAAATGATTTCTTTTCCTTAGCAAGATTCACAAATGTCAACCCACTATTCATTCTCACACAGAAGGCTGAAGGAGGATATGTCGAAGAGAGACAAAGGCTGCTGTTTTCCAGCAGCTTGGGAGGTGTATACTTCTACATTTGCCCAGTACAATTAATGGAACCGGTATATAGACAGTAACCTCACGTACTGTATGCCCAATTAACAGCCCAACTACTACATGCTGCAGGCTTGTTTACTGAGCTCACATTAAGACCCCACTTAAACCCGATATTAACATGCATTTATTACTGCATATCTTATTTTGATAATGAAAAAAGGCATGTTCGTGCCAAGTGTAAATGCACACAGAATCAGGGTGCTATCAGACCACATCTGAGGATGATCTGGCTCTCACTGTGAACAGATTCCAACCAGATTTAAGTAGTCTGTAAGCTACAAACACAACACAAAGACACTACGGAAAAAAGAAGAGCCAATAAAGGACTATTGCTTTCTTCAACATGAAGACACCATGTTTGTTGACAAGTCCGCCAGCTCCAGCTGCATAATGCATAATGAGATCCGACCATGATGTGGACAGAACTGAGGTACTGATTATTTCTATATATATCTATATATTATGCATGCGTGATTTTATTCTTGAGTAAAATTTGATGTCCTCAAATTTCTTCCATTTCCATAAAGATTCCATTTCATCTGATAGAAGCCAAAGAGAAGCTATTTGAGTTTCACATTGAAGAGGTAGTGACCTAAGCAATTAACTGATTAACCTAAAATTTTTGCCACTGATTTATCTAATGGATTTATCAGTTTGTTTAAACTCTACAGAAAGGTTATTAATGCCAGGTGAATTATACGTTGTTAATTGATAGGCCTGCGATTAGGCTTAAAGGTCCAGTGTGAAGGATTTAGTGGAATATTGGCAGAAACAGAATGTAATATATTTAGTACATTTTCTTTAGGGTTTAATCACCTGAATACAAGAATCACAGGGTTTGCCACACATTCATTTCTTTGTGGCGGCTAGGGATGTGACTATTACCAGTTATCATGATAATCATGGTAAAATTCCCAGACGGGTAGTAATATCATTCAAGTTTTAATTATCTTGATAACTGTGTGTGATTACTGTGCTTTGAAATCACGGTAAGAACTGTCGGCGTGGTCCGAAATTAACTCCTGCTGAGAGTCTCTGCTGAGTTTTTAGGGGCACATGGCTTTGTGTAGCTGCCCCTGCTGCCTCTGTATCACACACACACACATACACCTGTGCTGTGCGGCAAAGCATGGCTGTCTCCAGCGCTACTTGTTCTGCGGCACTGTTTACCGTACGAGACATCACCTGATTCACTAGACTATCACCAGCAGCCAGTCTGCTGGTAGCTAACGCTGCGTGCATATTTTTGAAGGTTATGAGATATTTAGACGGAGGCCCCACAGTTTGAACCAAGATGGCAAACTCTTTTTGCCGCTCACATGGACAGCGACAGTGCAGTAGCACCACTTCTCCTGTTCTTACATTTCGCAGTAAAAGCCCTTGACAGATTATTTGCATCACTGCTTACCAGAAAGAACTTAATTACATGCTGAAGCTATAGTGATGAACTGTTCAATATATTTAATACTTTTACTTCAGATTTTGCTCTGGCCTCTTCTCTAAATTTGTATTCATTATTATCTCAATTAAATTTACTGAAACAAATAAGGCAATTAAGTATTTTTCGCTGGTATAGAATATGCCATTATGCCATAATTTTTTTACCAGCCAAATTGGCCGGTAAATCAAAAAGTTAATTTTGGAAACTGAATTGTTTCGCACAGTATTAGACTATAGTGTGTCACCCAAAGTTAGCAGCAACAATCTCCTACAGACGCATCAACATTGAACGTGCAGCCTGTCCCTCCCCCTTCTGAAAAAAATCCTATGATTTCAGTGAGTGTATCAGTACTTTCTGAACATTTTTCCAGCACATTATCATCATTTTGGTCACGATAATCGTGATATGAAAATTCAAAATCGATACATCTCGAGTGGTGGCCCCTCATGACTAGATTTTTGGAGCTGGACTGTAAATTGGGAGCGCTACTGTAATATATAAACTGTTCAGTTATTTGTAGCGCTCTTGCGGCAGAGACATCGCAGCAGAACATCAGGCACATTGAAAGCTTAACTTTTTATTCTGCTGGATCTAACACTTCAGCTTACAAACATTTGCAAACAGCTCAACTCCTCTGTGGATAATTCAGCTCACGATAAAAACCTCATGAACGTCTAGGACCTAAGTTATCAGAGAAAAAAGGTGAGCACGCAGTAGCAGCTGCTGGGCTGACGGCCAGTCTGCAACTGAAAAGTGCAGGAATATACTGATTTGTAACATGTAACTGCTTTTTTAAGTGTTCTGACCTGTTTAAGTCTCCATCCATTTTTGTTATGAGGAAGAGACCTCTGCGGAGCACATGGCGCCCGGTGAAAACCTCCTGAACAATGAACACTTAAATGTTTCTAACTAGGGGAAGTTTCAGCTGGTTGCAACCTGCAATCCTTAGCGCTAGCTGCCACTTAATCCTACACATTGCTTTTATCAGGTTACTTATCCAACAATAGATTGTGTTATAACAAGTGTAAATAGGGGCTGTGACACACAGACAGACACAAATAGACACACACAAATTTGAGGCTCTCCTCCCTCTCTTCGTCCGATGCTTTCGGTTTAGTTTCTCCCCTCTGGTGTGACTGGCTGCTCGGCATATGCCATTGGTGGAGATCCTCTTGCGGTTTGCTGCATTCAGTCGAAACCCCACACAACTTTTCCCATTGTTGATACATGCTTCTCTATCGTAGAAAAGACGGGCTTCAGGAGAAGGGGCCATGCAGTCCAAAAAGTAGAAAAGTGTAGCAGAAAAGTTGCAAGGATTTGAGAAGCCACAGGCTGCCGTATCTATGTGCTGCCGTTGTCATAGCAAAACGATACATGAGACAAGATACATTTTTTTCATATCTTACTTTTGAGATTCACTCTGCTGTGAACTCAATTTAAAAGAAGTTGCTAAAAATGTGCAATAAAATGTATCTTTCTGACAAATACATTTTAAAAAGAACACTAAGCAAAAAGAGGAGCACTTTTAGCCATCATCATGCAACTGTAGGTAGCACACTTCAGTGGCCCCCACAGCAGAGGGAGGCCAACTCTTCTCTGACCTACACATAGCACTACTCCCTGAGCAGCAATATCCCATGGTCGCCCCTCGGGACAGCACAGCAGAGACAGGTAATAAGCTGCAATCTTACTGTGAATGTTGGAGTGCAGGCAAGACAGAGATAGATGGTACAGTAGAAATACATCTCACAAACACACTTAACCACACACACACACACACACACACACACACACACACAAAACACACACACTGGCCCACACACAAGCACACTTAGTTGTAAAAGCTGTACTGTGAGGATGTATTGCTGAGTGCAGCCTAATTGGAACATTCATTATTGTTACACTGAATTACAGCATTGTCCCTGATACTATTGATCCCTGAAATGTGTTGGAGTGTGTGTGCACCTGTGTGTGTGTGTTTTCAGGCACATCTTTATGGCCAAACCTCAATCACTAAACAGCTACTTCTCAGCTCTTTTGATCTGACTCTTGACTTTGACCTTTTAGACTGCTTTCAATCAGGTCCTCACAGTCCTGACTGCCTGACAGACACAGGCACTTATCAGAGTCTTTCTGTCTCACACACACAACACACACACGCACGCGTAGTGACAGGTCCTGTCTCCAGTTGACAGGGTTTTATATCAGCAAAGACATCAAGCCGCCCACAACCCACCCTCCCTCCCCCCTGACCCTACGACCACGCCATGATGAGAGATGGGACAATCTGCTATGTGACAGCTCCACTCATACAATGACACACACACACACACACACACACACACACACACACACACACACACACACACACACACATCCCACAGACATACTCATTGTCTGAACACAAAATGATAGAGGGTAAGGCTCCATGTAATGTACGCTTGTGTCATGTGCATGTGTGTGGATATCACAGGAAAACATGCATGCACTGTGTGTGTCTGTGTGTGTGTGTGTGTGTGTGTGTATGTGTTCGTCCATGTATTTGTGCGCGTGTGTGGCAGCTTCTTAACTGAGGGCTTTGTAAAACTCTTGTTCATCATAACTGTGATGCTCTAGCCCGAGGGCTTAGCGGCATAAAGCAATTTCCCTCTCGTTACACCCGGCGTATATTAACCTCCAAAAACCGTCAAACACACAAACACTGACTCAAACACACACACACGCTGCTCTCTTGCCATTTATCTGTCGTGTCAAGTATAGCTGGGACTATTCTCTTGAGTAGGTTATTTATAATGCGGCTGTGTACTCCCTCATCAGCTTGATAGTCTACTGAGGAAGATCTGTCTCTCATAGTAGGCTTTGTGAAGGCTGTTTTTGAACAGTAAGCGAATGCAAAGTCAGACGGACTCCAGGGGCAGTTAGAGGCAGCGCTAACCCACCTGTCCTGCTACTTTGTTGTGTCTCCTGCTGTTTAGGTCCTTTTTATGCTTTCACTACATCACAGTTTACTAAACTCTCCAATTCTACCCGAAACAAACAAATTGTAAAAATTGGGGAGATTGTGGAGTTGTAATATATAAGCTGACATGATAAGTCTGCTCTCATGAGATTTAAGTTTGTTTTTGCCCATAAAACTGTAGTTAAAATGAAAATAGACATTTTTTTGGTCATTATGAAGGAAATAATGATTGCATACAGTATGTATTGGCTGTAGAATAATGACAAAAAATATTCTCACTTCAAACTTGTCAAACACCAATGCTTGGTCAATGGCCACACATTAAAGTATGACACTCGAGGCACCACTCCAGGGTCAATTAACACTCTTTACACTCACAGGTGATGCACAGTTTTTGCTCATTAAATGCATGTTGCCATTTTTTCAAAATAAACCTAGAGCATAAAACAAAAAAAAAATAATTCAGGTTCACTTCCTTAGGTTTTGGCAAAAAAAAGCACATGGTCCAGTTTAGGAAAAGAACATCATGTTTTGACATGAAATTAGTAATGTCATGTCATGTGGCATATGTCACATATGTCATATTGCAGATGTCACAAACGCAGTACGCTCAACATATTAGCACACAATATTATTAAAAAACCTCAACTTACTCTAGGTCCTCCCAGGAAACAAACAGCAATCTCCCAGGTGAAGGTCCGGGGTTTGTTTGAACCATCCACCTCCCCTCCTGTACACCTTGCGTGGACATTTGAAGTCTTTATACCACAGCAGTTGCTCAGATTGACAATAATACCACCACCCGATGCATCTCATATTGCTGCCAAAGGGTGCCTTGATTTGTCAGTATTTGATGGCAAGGGCCACTGACCAAGCATCAGTATTTGATGAGCTGGGAGTGAGACCGTGTGAATAATACCATCTGTGTATAGATCTCCCAAGAAATGAAGGCTCGATACACGGTGCAAAAGAAGTGCATCAACCATTGAAGAGCCAAAATAGAAAAAGGAGAGCACTCTTTGTCCATGGTAGCTATCGGTAACTATCCCCAATAACCATTGTATTAATACAAGGTCTTTGCAGTGACTAGCTAGCTAGAGGGGGGAAAGTTGAAAAGGTCTAGTGGATGTTCTGGAGCTTTCGATCGTATCACATCATCCCTCTCAGCAGATGCAGTATGCAAGTTGTCAACCTGGATTTTTTTTAATGGAAGATTAAAGCGAAGGGAACCTTTCCGTGACTCACTGGGAGTCTTGTAGCTAGTCAAAGTGGCCTAGTACAGCTTAGCCAGAGATTGGTTCAACTCAGTTCATGGCAGCTGTAATGACAGTTCAGGTCTGCAAACTCCTTCCATCCACAGCTTTATGAAAAACTAGCTCTCATTTACACACTCCCCCCTTTTTTTATCAGTCCCCACACTCGTTGCATTTATCCATCCCCAAGGAACTATGAAGGAGTGATTATCTACTCCTGGCTAAAGTAGACAGTTTAGCTCTCCACAATGCCCGCTTCTTCTTCCTCTCGCTGCCACTTTCTTAAACTCCCTCTTGCATCTAATGTTATCTGTCTTTCATGGTTGTTTTTCCTCTTTCCTATTGCCATTATTTATCCCCATCCTCTTCCAAAAGCACCACCTTCCCACCATTTATGTTTCTCTTCCACCATCGTTCTCCTGTCCATCTTCTGTCTTTTCATTTACTGTAGATGGACTGTGGAATCTGTCCCCACGATGTCTAATGAGCAGCGAATAACACACAGGCATGATGGAATGGAAAGGTCAGGAGAAGGAATGCAATGTTCAGAGGGAGAAGCAAGAAGAGAGGAGGGTGTAGGAGGGGATGGGTCCTAATTAGAATGAGTAAGAGGCAATTAAAGAGCAACTTAATTAATTAACTCAAAAGGGTTAATTCACAAGGGTTGCCAACCTGCAAGTTGCTCTGTAAGGCAATACGAGCAGGCAGAGTATATTTATAAAATATAAAATAATAAAGAATTGCGAAGGCAAAAGTGAGAAAAGAAAAGAATGTGGTGAGCAGCCACAATGAAAAATAGAAAGTGGGAGAGGTAAACGACTCAACCACAAGTGGACAGCCAGTCAGCAGGTTTCCACAATAATGCGACCACATCCCATAAATAACGAAACAATATGCACTGTGGGAACCGGCAGAGTTTTAATTAGAGGTCGTCTATGTGTGCATGCATGTACTTTAGCATGCTACAGCTGTGTGTGTGTGTGATTATGCAGATGACGGTTGCGCAATAGATCTGAATCGTATGTCAGATGAAGCTGCGTGTGCATGGGGAAAATGAAAAACAGAGATATGGTAGAGAGATAAAGACTAAGAATGATAACCATCTTGGATATTAATTTATGTAATAATTAAAGCCAAATATTGAGGAAATATGTTAATTTTTTTGCTGGTTTAAGCCTATAAAATGTGAGGATTTACTGCTCTTCTCTCTTTCATATCACTGTAAAAAAAATCTTTGTCTTTGAGTTTTCATTTTTTTGTTTGTTTTTTTTAAAGACTGAATGATGAATTAATTAATCAAAACAAACTAACAGGTTGGTACATAATGAAAACAAGAGTACACAAACATGCTAGCTGCTCTGGGAGGCTGTACCTGCACATAGAGTTGTTTTGAGATACATGCTAACTTCAGCATGCCAACAAGCTGAGTCAGTGCAGATTATGATACATCCTCAGGGGAACATAAAAGTCTACTAAATTTCATGGTATTCTGATTGTTCTTGAGAGTTTTTACTGAAAACCAAACATGTCAACCTAATGGAGGTGCAAGAGAAAAAGCCATGGGATGACCAAAGCCACTAGGATTCATCCTCTGGCAAACATGAATGTCTTCAAAATTTTACGGCAATCCATTCAACAGTTGTTGAGGTATTTTGCCTTTCCTAAAGCCAAACCATGTATGTGGGTAATTGTTAAGCCTTAGTTGTGTGACATATAAAGAAACAGGAAAAGTTTGATTAGTTTTCATTTTCATACAGCACATTATCACTGCTCATTATTTGTTCAGACAAGCTGAGACACATTTAGCCAGAGAAGAACTAACAGAAAGCGATAGGGAGAAAGGGAAAAAAAAAAGACATAAAGAAGGCATTATGTATTACTATATGAATAAGTCTGGATGTTAGTTCAGGCCACCAGTGCGTCTGCCTTTGGCTCTCTGCCTCCTACAGACAGGAAACAGGAAATTACCTTATAATTGTCTGTAACTCCCTCAGTTCATGTAACACCTGGTGTGATGTTCTTTCACAGCTCCACAAACACCAAATCCCCACCATGCTCCAGCCAGCCAACCATGTGATGTCAGTGACAGGACACACCTTGAAAGATCAACGCCAGCACTCTCCGTGGTCAAACACTGGAGGTTTTGATTCAGGAAACACTGTGACCTTTTCCTCCTCTGCCTCCCAATCCTCTGCGCCTCCTCTCTCCTCTACTGATCCATTCATCACACAGACAGGCAGTGTGTGTTTTAACGTGTGCTCTGTGTCACTAGAGCAGCCTATATGAGTGGAGGAGGAGGTAGATAAAGGGAGGCAGAGGAGAAGGTGAAAAAGAGACGAGAGAGAGGAGATACAGGGAAGTGTGGTGAGAGGTCAGACTGTTCAGACGCAACAGAGATAAACCTCTGTGGAACAATACGGACCTCAAATGACGACTTCTACATTAATACACACGCGCTATCCTTCGTTCTTATTCTCTGGTTTGTGTGGTGTTAACACAATGGCCTTTTCATTACTCTAATTCCTTTTGTAACAAGGCATCAGATGTTGAGATATTGTGCGGTTGCCTTTGTCATTCTATCAAGCCCGGCTTTAAAGCAAATGATCTTTTCAGCTCAGCCTGAAGATGAAGTCTGAAGCACAAGATAAAAAACAATGATGGCAGTGTCTTTTGTGAAAATGATCCATGATAAATTTCAGGATGTACAATTAAATGTATGCAGCGCCATACTGCTTTTAAGCATTTGTGTGTGTTTGTGCAGATGAGCTGGTAACCTACTCTCATTCAAGGAAAATTTAATTTCCACCTAGTCCTATGTGACTCATTCAACCTTGCCTTTCCTCTGCCATTTTGTATAGTGTGTGTGTGTGTGTGTGTGTGTGTGTGTGTGTGTAAGGATTCCAATTTGCTGTGAAATCTGACAGCCCCTCTCTAATTCCCAAAGAAGGCCGAGTAGTGGGTAGGAGGGAATTACTACTGTTACATACCCGCCAAGCTGATTACCTATCGACTGGTCTAAACACTCTGCCTCACTATTCCTGGGTGCGTATCCCAGAGTGCGTGTGTGCTGTGTGTGTATGGGCATGCCTGCATGAGGCAGCATTATCTGTGACAATCTAATTCTCTCTGTCCTACTATCCTTATCTCTGTTTCTTTTAGACATAAACAAAAAAACCCAAACACGCACACACACACACACACACACACACACACACACACACACACACACACACACACACACACAGACTAATCACACAGCCAGACATTTACCTGGTGGTTTTATTAGCACTGATTGGCCCAGCAGCACCACAGCCATAGCGATCAATACCGAGGACGGGAGGATGACATCACTGCACGAGATGAACCCAGGTTAAACACTTATCGGTCCAATCAGCTGCTCAGCTGACACTAATGACCTCATCACTAATAGCCAAGGCGGCTGACTTTTAGTTCCAGCCATTAAAAGAAGAAACTAGATAGAGAACAAATAATAACACATGTGGCTCACTCTTTTATATCAAATCATTTTTACCATTCTCCATTAGATATCTCTCAAAATGAGTTCCTATTCAACTGTTCTCTCCACATGAATACCCAATTGTCAGCTTGTAAAATTGGGATACGCCAAAGGTGCATGACAGCTACAAAAGCAATAATGGCTTTTTTTCTGAAGACAAGATGAATTTTAAAATAAATTTGACCTGTAAGACAGTGGTAACAATGATAAATACAAGTGACTTAAAGTTTCATTAATGTATGTTGTGATAATCAATTCATCACATCTCATAGTCAACCTCTGTGCTACAGCATCAAATTCACATCAAACTAAGTTGAAAAGGACTCAAGTTGGTTTGTCCAAAATCACTGCCAATGTACTATGTATGGTAGTACACTTCACTCTCTGTTACTTTATTTAAGTGTCCAAATTCTAAATTTAAAGTGTATTCACACTGAAAAGTTCCCACACTGGAGTAAAAACTACAGTGAGAAGCATTTCTGCCAACAATCCCACAGTGAAATCAATGTATGTAAAAATTACAGTACACCTGATGATTTACCTTACCTTTACTTTAATTGCAAGTTAACAATAATACAACTTCACATATGCCCACATATCGGCACAGAACAAGGATCAGGAGAATCAAAACGGCACTGCATTAGGCTATAACTGCCTATCAGTCAATCAATCAAACAAGCTAGTGCTTTATAATTGTCCATGTTTCCAGATGAACATCTATTATAGAGGGAGAAGTGTGTGAATGAGTGAGTTAATACGAGGGCGATTTAAGGATCACCATGTTCCAGAGAGTTAACCTAACAAGTGAACATTATGTTCCCTGAAGGTTTCTCTCAGAGATATAAGAATAACAAGCTAAACACCCATGAAAATATGAACGTGGGTGTGAATTAGACTGAGACATTGGGAAATGTCTATAATTCACAAGTTGCGGGAATTAAAAGGAAGAAACCATGGAAACCTTGTTAATAAGTGATGGCAAAAATGGTGGATTTCTCATCATGTTATGACTAAACTGTATTCCTTCATGTTAAACACTGACTTTATTTTAAATGTTCTGGAAGAAAACAGCCAAATCTGTAAGAAAACATCGTTCCAGAGAATTTCACACTGTGAGGAGCATGAAGAAGCACTTTTAGTCAGCGCTACCCTATTTTAGAATTGTGGAAATGTGTAAGTGACAAGAATTATCTGTGTTTAAAAATAAGGGTTTAAACACAAAGCTGCAACCAATATATCAGCACCAAATTCTGATGGAAAACTATGTGTTTAAAAAAGTAGTAGAAGAAGTAAGAAGAAGTAAACCACAATGATGGTAAATACAAACTTTCAGGGTGCCTTCACATCTGTAATTTGGTTCATTTGGTTCAGACAAGGGAGAAAAAAATGAAACATTGTAACATTTTACTTCTGGTTTGGTTCTTGTTGACACAGACGTTTTACAAACGAACCAAGAGGAATAAATATGAGGTTCCACTGACTGACAGGTAACTCACTCATAGCAGCGGCACTGGCCTTTATCGGGGTCATTGTGAGACTGTGGACAGATTTATTTCACGATCAGCGAATGGATCAATTGCTGGTTTAGCTGTTGAGATCATGCTAAAATCACATATCTGCCATCAATCCTTTGGTTGGTTTGTTTTTTTTTCACACCACAAACAAACTGCAACATAGCCCGTTTAAAGGTGGACTGAGACCCACCGTTTCAGGCGATCTCAGTCTGGTTGTCTGGTCCACATCAGGGTTTGATTGGCAGCTCTAACCGAACCAACAAGGATATGTGTGAAAGCACCCTAAGAGTTCCAATAAGTAAACACATAAAGACTGATGTTAAGCAGAAAAGAATTTGCTTCCAGCAAAGCAAACAAAGATTACCACGATAGAACTTTACATGTTGTTAGAACACGTCAGTCACAACTGCTTGAAAACAATTATTTTCTCAGTTAAGAATAAGACAAGAACAATGCACCTCTCCAACTTACAGTAAATTTAGAATAATGACAAACCACATACACAAAACATAAACTGTCGAAAAACAAGACAAGACACAAAGTAAAAAAATTTGATTGGGGTTAAGGTGTCAGATTGATGGTGAGTTAGTGAGTTCATTATAAATTGAGCGAAGTGTTGTGTCAGGGCATCTATGGGCCAAAATAAAGGAAGACACAAAGACGAAGCAGAGAAAAAGCAACATAGCGATAACTAAGGAGACTGAGAGAAACAGGAGAGTGAGAGCTGAACTGGGAGAAAGATGTGCATTAGCAGGCAGTGAATTAACAGGGAGCAAAAGCCCTTCCATTTCTCTGATTGTATTACCCATTATGAGCATTCCCCTAACACAAAAACACACAATTTATTGCAGCATTAGCATTTAGTACTAAATGGACTGATAAACTGCAAAAAATAAAGGAAAACAAGGGAGGGTCAAGCAAACACCACTCCAACCCTAAAGAGCGTGGGTGATATGGTGAGAAATGGAGAGAGAGGGTCGGAGGGGGGAGAGAGGGAATGCGTGGAAGAGGTGGAGGGCAGACAAACACGCTGCTTTTAAAAGGTTAAAAAAAATAAACCTTTCATTCAGAAGTCATCTCTCACGCACACACAACTGTGTCCAAGCAGAGACACAAACGCATGCGCCCCCTCGATTCAATCAAAGCAGCTGCCATTACGGTGGCAACACGCAATGAATCATGGGATTGATGATGCGCCCTTGCAAGGGGACAAGTAATTTCTACTGCCCGGGAGATGAAGGGAAGAAGGAATGGATGTAGAGAGCAAGGGAAAGACAGAAAAGAGGCAGAAGAGAGGATGGGAACAGTTAACAGAATGAGTAGTATCATCTGAGAGCCTGGAGACGGCCCTCCTCCTCCTGCCCCGGCTCCTGCCCTCATCGACCCGCTAACAAGAGCACAGAGCCCCTGAATGGTAGGAAAGACGGGTAATAGGAAGGAGTGGTGGATGAGGCTTATCACAGACGAGAGCTCCATACATCATTCACATTCTTTCTCCAACAGGATGCGTGTGTTTGTGACTGTGTGTTCGGGAATGGGGGGGTGAAATGTACAACTGTGAACAAAAAGACAAACTTTCCCTGTCTCCGTCTTGCTGCCGTGTCCTCTTTCTGCAGCAAGAGAAATGAAAATTCAACACCGCACCATTGAATCCTCTTATATATTCAGACCAATATCTCCCTATTTCACACAAGCAAAAAGAGGTGTGCACACAAGCATGCACAAAGCTGCTCACGTACATGCACGTGCGCACGCGCGCGCACACACACACACACACACACACACACACACACACACACTCAGGGTATTAAACCCTCTTTCCTTCAATCCCAGAGAGCAGACTCGTACCGTCCTCTGCGGATTAGTGTGAGAGATGGAGAGAAAAGAAAGGTGAGAATGACGAGACTGAAAGAATGAAGGAAACAGAGGAAACAAGAGAGGAGAAAGGAGGTGATATAAGGAAAGAGAGGGAAAGGAGTAAGGGAGATTGAGGGGAGGCAAATAAGAGAAGATCAAAACCAAAGAAAAAACAGATTGAAAACAGGTTGCAGAGAGAGTCATGGCAAAGAATGTACACAAAATGAAAGTACAGCAGCTGGTACTTGGTGTATGTTTATGTCTTTGACTGCAGCTAATGATAGTTTTCATTTGATTTCAGATTGATCCATTAATGATTAATTCCAGTAACTGATTTTATCTATAAAATATTAAACAAATGTTCACCACAAGCTCCCAGAGCCAAAAGTGATGTTTTCAAACTGCTGAATTTGTCTCACCAACACCAAAAAAACCCAAACATATCAAGCAACCTTCTGTTAGTGGTGCTGCTTCAGCAAACATCGACACATTAAATGTAAAAAATCATTTCAGCACCATTTGTGTCTGACTACTCACAAAATATCCCCTTCTACATGCAAGAAAAAGCTTCACAATATTCCAAAGAGGTAATGTATCATACCAACACCTTTCCATCCACACACCCACACATACCAATACACAGTGAATAATGTTGCTTAACAGACGATGAGAGCCGTCTCCTCCTGCTCTCTGTCCAGTAATGCACCCTTCATAAAAACCCACACACTCTCTTCTGCCAAAGAAGTACGCAATGCACTTCAAAATGCACATCAGCACATCAAGTCGCATGTATACACACACACACACACACACACACACACACACACACACACACAAATACAGATGTCAGTAGTGAGAGACCAGAGCTCTCTGTATTGTCCAAACAAAGATTACGTCAGCATAAATACTGCTCTCAGTGATGGCTGCTATAATTTCCTGCAAACATTTGGCCCACTCACCAGCAAGCAGCAAAAGTCAATACTAATTGCCATTAACATAATGACTGCAAATGAACATTTGGGTCTTCGGGCTTTATGATGCCAGTAAAGCAAAATGCTTCAGAAGCCATCCCACAATCTCTTATAAATTTTCCATGAAAATATATCTAATTAGTGAGCTAACATCACTGCAAACACTTTCATTCAATAACTCTTACAGCCCCAGTTCTGTGTGGATGCAGATGAAGCTCAGTGACCTTACACCAGTAAAGTGATAACTCTGCTGGCACTGGGGCCTAAAGTGCTCCAGCACACATTTTGTCATGTAATGTCATAGTAAGTCATGACATTATAATCAGTAAAAATTGGGTGCAACAGAACAGTTTCAGTGGCATAAATTATACTTGTGACTCTGCCTTCAGAGTTTATTTCACTGCTAGCGCAGACATTTTGTGCCTTTTGGGCTATATGCATACAGAAAATCCTCCCAAAATCACACAAGTCATTCGTAACTCAAACATCAACGCTTAGTGTCCCTAAAAAGACAAGTATTTTTGGGGACAAAACTGTAAGGAGAGTGATAGTTGAACTGAGAGAAATATGTGCTTTCGCAAGCAGTGAATTTACAGGGAGCAAAAGCCCTTCCATTTCTCTGAAAAATGAAATAAATTCTACCCCAAATAAAATGAACAAAAAAGAGAATTTAGTTCTTAAAATATTAATATTTTCCTTTTCATAGAAATAAGTCCTTTAACTCCCAGAAGAACTCAACTCAGCTGTGGAGTGAATTAAAAAGAAAACAATTATTTTATTTTTGACTATTTTCTTTGGTTACGCATGAACTGTACACCCAAGTTGACAAACTAAGTTGACTGTAGCTCCCAAGGAGTTTACTCCAAAGGCCAGAAGTTGCTGCGAAGGTCATACCAGATCCTGTCAAAGTAGTTTTAAAAAATCAATATATGGGTAAACTGCAGTATTTGTGCTGCAGACTGTATCTTACAGTTCAAGGACGTACTACATTTTGGCAGAAAATACCACTTTCTATTTACTGTGCATCTTCAGGTTGTTATACTGTTACATCTTCCACGCATAAGTCTTGACTGAACTTCTTTGTAAGTCCACAACACTGGCTTAATTTTAAAAACTGTCTTCCACAAAACTTTCCAGTTTTATGCAATGCAACTAATCTAATCATAAAGGTGACAGGAATATGAATAATATCCTCATGGAATCATAATGGCTGCAGTAGTTCGCACAGATCCATTCTCTGGATCTCTCCTCACATAAAATCACTGAGCTGTGTCAGGACCACCCGCTCCTATCAATCCTCATATCCTCAGCAAAAAAACACTGATTGTAGGAAAGTGTATCAGCAGCATCTGCTTCCTTTAAGCAGTTCTCTTCTCAGCAAATGTTTAGCATCAAGGGTGAAAAGTAAGGAGCTAACTGGCCATGACCACAAAGAGTCTGCATCATACCTCTGCATGAGGTGTGATGCATGATTCTTTCTCATCTAACCTTTTTAAGGCATGCAGCACAGGGGTGTCAGTGCTTTAGGTGACAAAATTAACAAAACTATGTTGGCAATGTTCATTTGCACCAATACAATTCCAATTTATTTAAAGAAATAACACATTGAAGGCACTGTGCACAATGCATGGACATGTGTTTTGGAAAACACATACACGGCAACATCAATGGGTAAACAAAATCACAATGAATGCCATGTTGCTGGTGGTTTGCCAGGTTCTCTTCCATGAGCCAGAGCTATGTAAAAAGAGCTCCATAGAAGTTCATAACCTCTGAGAGCACTTTCACAGTCAGGGTTACTTTTTCTTGGCATTTTCATTACACACAATTCTCCCAGGACAACAAAGATAATGACACAATGAGAGGAAAGCTGTGAAATAGGAAAAAAATCTGTGTTTCTGTCTACATAAAATGGAGAGAGCCTGTGGTGCTGATTGCTGCATCAGCTCCAACTTTTACTTTGTTCAAGAGGGCTGCACAACTATGGCTAAAGTCATAATCACAATTATAAATCATGATTATGACTCTTGGTGAACCAGGGGACATGGGCAGCTCAGTAGGTTGTGAAGCAAAAAGAGGAACAGATTGGAGAAAGTATTTGATCACACAGCAAACAGGGACACATGTTACCAGTGGTAATAACTTTTCAGCAGTGCTGCCACTTAGGGTGGGGATCACAGAGTAACTCACGATACGATACAAACACAATACGCTGCTGATGATATGATGTATGATAATGTACGATGATGTATCGAGATACAGCAATTCTGCAATAACTAAAAACATTGCAAAAATGTCATGTGCAATGCATTACGATGTCTGAGTAACTGAAAATTTCTCCCTGTAGATTTTGACAACTGAGACGGGATAAAACGAAAAATGCATAGTCTGAGATTAGTGGCTCTTTAACATTAGGCTGGAAAATTCATAATCACAAAAATGCTTGTATTTTTAAAAGTGGATTTTCTCAAACTTAAAATTTAATTAAACCAAAGGAGGCTCATAGGCTGTGATTCTTATCCTGGGGCCCTGACATCAAGCCTGTAGTTGGCTATCAGTCTGCGTCAGGTCGTTGGTGTCCATTTGTCGCACTTTTTTTTTTTGCTGTGTCCTGTACTGTGACACTAGTTGCCCCTTGTCAGCTTTTTTTTTGACCGATTCAGTATGTTGAACCTGAGTTTGAGACGGCAGATGCCATCATGAATGAAATCACTCTTTTTGGCAGTTAAGCTCAGTGCAGAGGAGTAACCCAAGTGAAGGAAGTGAATAAAGGGTTCGAGTAAAGAGGTTGTTAGATCAAAACAAACTTTTTATAGAAAGTAATTTTTGTTTTTATTTAGCCGTTGAGCTCTTAAGCAGAGACTGTTTGTAATGGTTTTGTCTTTTTGTTCACTGGTGCACGGTAAGTATCCTTTGTTCTTTCAACACTGGGTTGTGTTGTTAATGTGCTAACTGGCGAACTAGTGATCTTGTATACATTCTCTGGATCTTTCGGTTTCCCTTTTTGAATATAATGAATATGGACTCTCACCACCTGCTATTACAGAGAGTTATTTCCTCTGTGTAGTCTGTACTGGCTGTAGTCTTTGTAGTGTGGTCAGCTTAAAGTATAAAGCTTGTGCTGCTTTATACAGGGCAGGCACAATAGACTCACGTCAAATTGGCAGGGTAATCAGTCAAGAGCCTGCATGTTTTAATAAAAAATATTGATATTTGGCATATTGATAATGTATTGCAAGAGGAGGTCATACAATATATTCCGGCATAAATATTTTGTCCTGTTTCTAGCTAACACACCACCATAACTGTTTTCATTTACAACTGGTGCTCAAAATTAGGCTGGATGTTCCCTAATTAATGAAATGCCAGGATTTTATGGTGACTAATTTTAAGTACAACCATGATATACAGTTCATACAGTGTGCATACTCAACACCTGTGTACACAAGTTCTTGAAATTCAGTGTGTCTCCTTAGTTTGGCACTGAACTGTACTGTAAGAAAAATTCAACTCACCTAAGGGAGCAGATGTGTCCAAACACACACAGCACCAGCACAAGGCAGCAGAGCAGGGGAGAGAAACAAGGAGGGAGAGGGGAGAAAAAGAGACAGAATTAGCCTTATTGCAGTCATACATTCTGTGCACAATTTTAGCATGTTTTCCTCTGGAGGGGCTGTGGAGAAAGATACTAGAAAGAAAAGATGGCTCGAAATATATGACACAAGAAGCAGAAATACAAGCAAAAGGAACAAACACTCTGAATTTGTGGGCTACAGTGCAGGGCTGTATATAAATGCAACACTGTGAATGTGTCTGCCCCCAACCCAACCACACACATAAACAAATAAAAAAGAGCCGTAAAATGTCAGTAGCAAAGCATTTTTTATAGCCAGAAAAGGTCTGAGGTTTGAATTCATAGCTCATCAGGAGGAGAGGAGAGGAAAGGAGAGGAAGGGAAACAAGAAGAGAAGAAAGAGAGGAAACAAGAGAAGAGGAGATGCAAGAATGCTGACTACATTTTGACAGATTTCCTCCTGTTGTCATGTGACTGGACTGTGTGTCAGTGTGTTTTTGAGTTTTGAGTCTCTCAGTTAGTCCGAAGAGGAGAGATCAAAGTCCGGCTTGCTCACTTATCAGAGCTGCCCATCACAAACCATCCTCCAGCTACAAACACACTCTGCCACCTCTCTCTTTCTGATATACACAAGGCAGAAATGAGACATAAACTGAAATGCAGAAAGGAGGTATAGTGGAGACAGAAATAAGAAGGGAAAATGTTGTGTGTGTGTGTGTGTGTGCTTGTGCTGAGTGTGTAAGGGCCATGAGCTGCAGCATCTGGGGTTGCCATTTGAGACTAAGTCTACCGGGTATAGAGCCTGGGCTTGGCAATCTGCCAACACATGCCTCACACATTAACTGAGCTGGAAAATAACACACACACACACACACACACACACACACACACACACACACACTGGGTCACACAAACAAAATGGCAAAGACCTTTAAATCAACTGAGGTAGCAGCGCACAAAAACAGCACAATCTGACAAAAGCCAAACACACAAACATACAAACTACCCGCACACGTACTATACATACATAAGCAAACACACACAAACGTAAATATATTTCTTCTAGATCTCAGCCTCCCATGATACAACAGGACAAATGAGCCAATCACTGGGTGTGGGTCCTCCCACAGCTTCAAAGAAATCAAGATTATTATCCTACCCCCATCTTGTGTTTGTGTGTGCATCTTTGTGTGTGTGTGTGTGTGTGTGTGTGTGTGTGTGCGCGCCCATTCACGCATGGTTGGGATCAATGATATTCTTTGCTTTGGAGTGCCTATACCTCCACCTATCATGGGGGCCAGTGGCCCCATCAACCCTCCTATCTTGCTGTCCTGTCAAGCAGGAAAACGAGAGAACGAGGGGTCAAATGCATCACTGTGGAGTCTGCACTGCAGCCCAGTATACTCAGACCTCTCATTTACCTCCTCTGTTTACCTCGTGTTCCCTTGTTTTGTCAAGCTGCTGTTTGCTGTAGTGTTGTCAAGTTCAAACAAACAAAATGTTGGAAAAGCGGATGATTTGGAGGGTTTTAACACAGATTATCTGAAACAGAAATGTATCTAATCACTTCTAACCTTGTGTTTTGAAATGACTGCAACTTTTTTTGCGGTTCCAGAATCAGTTTTTTTTCCTGCTGTACTGTAGCACAGTGATTAAAGTTTGATAGGATAGAAAGGGTAATCATTGATGGAAAAAAAACTCCAAAATCTCAAAGATTTATTATCTTTGTAGGGAATAAAAATGACAGAAAAGTTTTAATGTGACAAGCTTTAAAAATGTAACTAATGCTTGCCACCATTGGTAATAGAGCAATTAGTCACAGTATATAAGATGTTTTCATAATACCAAACAACTCCTCACAAGTATACAACTGCCGCAATTTAGCAGAATTTGGAGATTGTACCAAATGACAAGAGGGAAAAAGAGGAAATGGAAATCTCTGAATAAATCACCTGCGGCGGGGATGAAATGACAAGGCCTAACCAGACATAACACACTATAGTAATTGCCTTTGGGTAAACAATAAAGTACAATGTGTAAAACCTGATGTGGTGACAAGGTACACAAGGTAGAATGAGTTATCTTTGCAATTCGATTCCTTGGTTGTTGAGAGAATATAACAGATGGAGTTTAACCCTTTATAACTAGTGTGGCTTGATTTCAAAATCATGTGGAGAAGGCAATAAACAATTTAATAAGAAATTGAAAAAAATATAAACAAGAAATTAGCAAAAAAAAAAGTCACAAGAAAAAGAAAAAGTCATTTTATAACATTCTTATCTTTGTAACATTCTTTGACAAAATATCTAATTATAAGATTGATATTTCCTGAGCATTTTCCTTATTTTTTTTGTTTTTTGTTTTGTTTTGGAAAATATCTAAAAATCAATCCCAGCTAATTTTCAGGTCATTTTCTTTTTACACCTTTTTTTTGCAATTTACCGGACATTTCTCACCAAGTTACTTGTTGCCTTTTCCCCATGTTTTAAAAAAAAAATAAAACCAATTGTCTCAGGTTTCAGAGGTTGAAATGCTTGTGAAAGGTGTCTGAAGACATCACAAAATATATCATAAAGATGTTGCTCTAGGTGTTAAAGGGTTAAAAGAAGACCATATAGACAAGCTTCATGTGACAAGCGGTTTCTTATGACAGGAGACAATATAGTTGTGACCAACTTAGCATTTAGCAGACAGATTCTTATTCCAGTCCCCCACCAACATCTAAAGGTAGCCAGTAATACCCTTTACTGCTGGAAAATTTGTGGAAGGTTTAAAAGGTATCAAACGTTGGATACGGCTCAATCCTAAATCCTTCTTCCTATCCTTTGTTCTTTGTTCAAACATAGATGACTGACTATTCACTCTTCCTCACTTCCTGTTCTATATACTATCATCCACTCTGCAAATCCCTCTTTCCATCCATCAGGGTTGACACATGCTCCATTCAGCGTTTTGTCTCTCTGTGTGATCCGAGAGACACAAGAAAGACACATCTGATCAGATAAGCCCTGCCCTCTTTCTACTTCTACCTGTTCCTTTTTTCTCACCAGCTGAATTTTTGAGCTTTCCAATCCATTTTTTTTTAAGATTCAGAAATATACACATCCTAACTCAGAAACACACACACAGAGAAACAAAAGCCCACTTCTAAATTTCCCTTATGTACTGCCTCCTTACCAACCCTAACCTCCTGCCTCCACCTATTTTCCTCTCTCAGTTTTTAAATGACTGTCTGTCTCACCCCTCACCTCCTCTCCCCTCCTGCAGTCTGAGCACACCAAAGTGATGTGTTGAAAGCAAAAAACCTATCGTTGTTGTCGTCTCAGAACTACTTGAAACTGGGAGGTTGTCATGAGGTCTCCACCAGAATGCTCTTTGTAGTTGTCAGAGAGACTTAAATACTGTCTTTAGTGCTGTCACACAAAACACACACACACACACACACACACACACACACGATCACTATAACTGATGCACAGCTCTGGACTACTTTGCACACACATTCTTCTCTAGAGAATGCGTGTGTGTGTGTGTGTGTGTGTGTGTGTGTGTGTGTGTGCGTGCGTGCATGCGTGCATGCGTGACAGGACACTAATATCCTATTCGTCTCAGGATAAGTGAGGACAACGGTGCTAAAATAGCTCATTTTGTGGCTGTGCCGCCTTTAAGAGGTGTTATAATGAGACATAACAAGTTATGGCAGCTCATTCTCTATGCTCCTCCATACCACATGGACATAGTCACACACTTGTTCACACTACCATGCACTCACACTCACACACACTCACACACACACACACACACACACACACACACACACACACACACACACACACACACACACACACACACACACACACATTTTAGTGGCCAAGGTTAAGGTTATCATTGAATGAAAGTACTGTATTCCAAGTCAGTGACAGAGGAGACGAATTCACCCTGAATTGCAGTCTGTACCACCACTAACCTCTTATGCTGAATGAAAGCCCGCAAGCAGCACATATGGGGCACAAACACACACACATACACACACACACACCTGTCAGAGACCACAATGGTAACCCCCGCAGGGAAACCCCATAATACCATACACCAGGTCAGTTGGCCAGAATGGTAGAGAGAAACAGATGGAGCGGGAAGGAGGGATGATGGAGAGTGAGGGGAAGAGGCGCTCAGAGGAGACAAAGGGTTAGGGAGCAACAGGTGAGGGAGAGAGGGGAGGCAGGGAGAGCTGCTGGGCACAGAGGGGAGGTTAAGGAAAATGATAAGTGGAGAGAAGGACAGAGATGGATTTTTAAGAGGAGGGACAAACGGGAAAATAAAGGGGTTGAGAGACAGTTGGAGGTGCAGCGGGGTGAATGGAGAAAGTGAAAGGAGGTGAGAAAAAATGGGCAAGGGGAGAAGGGGGTAAGAGGAGGGCCAGAGGTGAGGCGAGGGAGAGATTCAGCAGTACGGTAAGAGAAGATGAGGTCGTGGCCTCAGAAGCGGCTAATGAAGACGGTGATGTCAGTGTGGGAATGGGGGAGGGAGTGTGGGTAGTGGAATGGTCCATCTGCTGCTCAGCCCGCTGGGATATCACAATCACCTCCCTGGCTCCCACTTCTCACTTATACAACCATTAACAAGGACGGGGAGAGAGAGGGGGGGGTGGGGGTGAAGAGAGCATCTTGTGTGTTGCTGTTTTTAAGCCAGCTGATTAAAAGAGTTGCAGCACACAAATACCCAAAAAACTCAAAAAGCTGTTGACTCAATAAATAGTTCAAACACTGTAACTCAGACAATACATTTAAACATGTAATTATAAGCACCTTCTCTTTTGTTTTGGTCTATATATGGTCCAAATCAGCAACATGGAGGGCTGTTGCATCTTTCTCTACTTTCTCTCCTATTTCATTTTTGTGTGCATGGTTCCAAAATCTACTAAGAAGCTGCTATTAAAAGCGCTTTTCTAGTCATTTTTGACCACTCAAAGCGCTTCCACACTACGTGTCACATTCATGCATTCACACCCACATTCACATATTGGTGGCCGAGGCTACCATACAAGGTGTCATCTTCTACTCAGTTTTTAACCATTCACACACACTCACATGCTAATGGAACAGCCATCGGGAGCAGTTTGGGGTTCAGCATCTTGCCCAAGGATACTTTGACATGTTGACTGGAGAAGCCGGGGACCAAATCACCAACATTCCAATTACAGGACGAGCCGCCATATCTCTGAGCCACAGCCGGCCAGCAATATGTAACATGTAGTATATGCGCCTTACCTAACCTCCAACGTATTTGATAATGTAATCTGGTTGACTAGACCGTAATGGATATTTGTCTTTCCCTAACACAAATGGGCGATCCATCATAAACCTGGGCCAGTTAGTCTCCACGGTAACATGTATGTTGTGTCCTCAACAACATACATGTGACCTCTACCAGAGGAGAAGACATAAACTTTGTCACGCTGTGTTAGAAACTTGTAAATCACATCCTGAAGCTCATCAGACACAAAGACACTGCACAGCAGTTTATGGTCTAATCGTTTGAGGCACGATAGTTAAACTCGACTGCAAAGTTATTAAAGCAACAATTCTTTTCTCCGTCTTTTTGCTTGCGAGGTTAACAGTAAAATCAGCACAATTCTACAAGTCTTATGCTACAAGGTGTTCTAACTTGTATGGACGGTTGCACGCTTCTAATTGGCCAGTGGAGTATGATGGCAGATGACATAACACTGTGCAAAACTTCAGCCAGGATGAACTCTTTTGCAGGACTATCCTGTCCTAGTTTTTGCCCAGAGCCTTTTGGTGGCAACTTGCTGTGCCAGTGCTATGGGCTCTTTGAAATTAATAAGGAGCCTCTGTTTTTGATGTTCTTGCTGTGTTTTCTCACTTTTGATTCACTTTTCTCCTCATGTACGCTGTTTTTGCTAGCCTTGCACCTACATGATGTCTTAAGCGGTGGGTGTATCTCACTTTCTCCTGTAATTTCCTGCAGTTTGTCGGAGGTTGGCAGCATATGCCGACATCAGTTTTTCATAATCTGATTATCTCGGCCCAAAAAATCCTGATGTATAATATTAGCTGTGATAACTACTGAACTGATATACTGTTTGTGTTTCAGTATGTGTTTTAAAACTTGTGCATCTCTTTTCTGTTTCTGCTGCTGAGAAATACTTTCTGCCCTCTCTCATCAAGTTTTGTGTTAGAATCATGCACTGATATGAGTTAAGTACACAATGACTCTATAAATTAGAAAAGATACTGCTGCACAGTAGGCATAGGATGATATAAAAATGTCATGTTTTCAACATTATCCTGGCCAATATAATTGCAATTCACAATATTATCCTAATAATCATCAAAATATAAAAGTAAATGGCACTAAAACATACTGGAATCACTTTACCTTGAAATTAAGAAAAAAAAAAACATTTTTATTGCATCACAGATAGAACAAGCATTTTTGGAAATACCCTTTTTCAGTGAAAAACAATCTTAAAAAGTCAAGCTTTCCAACAATGTAAAATAGCATCATGTCTTTTGATATGAAATATGCCATTAATTAAGATATGTTTGAAGTTGGTGTGTATGCAGCCCGTTTTCTTTCATCAATGGTTGTCGAACTGCTAAACACAAAATGATTTCCCTGACATCAGAAATTCATCACAATCAACTTATTTTGAGTGTCTTCCATTAAAAATCAAAATAAAATTATCTTATTATTATCTAATTATCCTACTGTACGGCTGCTTCCAGACCATGCACAAGACGTGCAGCACACATCTCACACTGAGCTCTAGATTTAGTGCATGGAAGAAAAACACTTTAATTTTGTTGAGGCAGCACTTACATTTTACCCTGTACACTCTCTTCTTCTCCCCCTCTTTCAGGAGGCGAACAACGAAATAGTGCATTACAGCAAGGAGTACGGCTGACAGGAGAGCCCACTTTGACAGATGTGAACGGTTACTCCATTTGGTTTAGTAACTCCAAGCTGCCCTCCTCCGCAAAGAAGAAAGCTACAGACTTTTCAGTCACCTTTCAAACCTACAGGCACTCAGTGTTTCACACTCAAAACATCGTGGAGTTCTTTGCCTGTTGTTGTTTTCACAGATCACAACCCGCTCGTCTTTCTGTCCCACATGTACAATCACAATCAGAGGCTAATGCGGTGGGCATTGATCGTACAAGACTTCAATATGGTCATTCATCAAATAAAAGGTTGCGATGAGGTGTTGGCAGATGCCCTGTCCAGACTGTGAGTTTATACTGTATGTGTTATTAGGTTAAAAAAACTATAATTTGTGTCTTATGGGGATCGGTGTTACGGCCACAGCCAACCCCTTTTCCTTCTTGTTAACCATGTCTTCTGAAGCTAGGACGTGCCAGCGCCTGCCTTTGATTGGCTCCCTCTTTAAGGTGTGTGTGTGTGTGTCAAGCTGGGTCGTAACATGGAGTATTCAATTAGATATGCACATTTCATCCTTAATACTGCAAATACATTTAACAAAGATATAACGGAAGGAAATGTCTTACTTTTTCAGTGTCTAGACCACTGACAGGACAATGTAAGTCTATTAGTACCACCTAAATCCTTAATATGTCTCTCTATGTGGCTCCTAATTGTAATTAATTAGCTTTGTTGTTAGATGAAAAGGTTATTTTGTGCTCTCATGTTTTCATCAACCCCTCCTCATACCTGTGAAGACGTCACTTAAGCTCCTCTAAAGGCCAGGAAAGGTATCGGCAAACCTTTTCTGAGCCCCTTTTTCCTCTGAGAGTGTCTCTGAGGAGATCATTTAAATCACAGCTGTCTAGCTATGAATACCCTTTTATACTAAAGTGTAACTATTGGTGAGATACATGGATTGAGAGGAAAAGGGAGCTTTTGTAAAAGCTGTGAATAAATCACCTGAAAGTGTGTTTTAGAAGTAATACTGTCACACACGCCAACATATAGATTGTTAGCGTAAGTGGTGCTGCATTTCTTTCCGTTCACACCAGGTTTCCTTTTTTCCCCTAAAAACGTTAAACCAGCAGTTTGAAGGTTACCGGCTGGAGATCTCACCCTGACATCATAGTCCTGAATCACTCTTCTTAGTCCTTCTCCGCCTGTCACACCCTAATTCTTTTGAACGGAGTAAATTAGATATTAAATTAGATTTAAAGACAGAGCTGACATTTTTTGAACAGTAAATCCTAATCAAGAGAGTAGCTCCATCTTATGTAAGATCCCTGATGAGTATTGTCAAGGAAATACTTGTGTATAGCTGAGAAAACTCTTTTTTGTAAAGGTTTTATGGCTTTTTTGTCTTTCTTACATGATACATGCAACCAAAACCAATATGTAACCAGGAAGCCCCACACAATATCTTTTAGTTCTTTAAGTGGTTACAGATATTAGCTTTTATGAGATATAATGGTGTCAGGAAATATACTGGCAGATGGATATTATGGAAAAAATAATTACATGTATGTGGTAATTTAGAAACTGTATCATTATTAGATTAATCAATTTATTTAATTACTTGTCAACTAACTTGATAATTAATTAGTGTACTTTGAAAAAAATCAATATATTTTGATTCCAGCTTCTTTAATGTGAATATTTCCTTGTTTCTTTACTCTTTTACCACAGTTAACTTAATATTTTTGGATTTTGGACTAAACAGAACATTTGAGGACATCATGTTGGGTTTTGAGAAACACTGATTAACATTTTCCTTCCATTTTTAGGCATTTTATAGACCAAACAAACTATTCAATTAAAAGAGAAATAATCGACACAATAATGGACAATGATAAGTGTTAGCTGCGGCCCTAATCACCAAGCAGTTTGTCCACCAGGAAGTACTGAAAAGTGTATTTTTCAACTCTAAAATGTACGACTTAGTTGGTAACAATTAAAAATTAAATGTAAGAGGTTCCTTTTTTTTATGTGTTTGAGGCAAAAACAAAAAAGATCGACCATGTATTGTTATCTGATTTTCAAACTCTAACCCATCTCATTGACTTTTACATCCAACAAAACGTATACAGTACCCTGCCTTCTTTTCCAAGCTTTTCATTCGCATACTAACTCTGCACCAGTGCGCAAGCAAGACATTTAGAGGGCAATGAACCTGAGAGGTGCCTCTCCAGTGCTATACACTTGTAGACCGGACACAGCAAGAAGACAGCTTCACCCCAGCAGGAAGTGAAGGAAGCATTTTTCATCAGAAGGAACAGAAAACGGAGATGTACAAGTTTTTAAAATACATACTGAAACACGGACAGTATATCAGTTCAGTAGTTATCCCAGCTAATATTATACATCAAGATCCTTTTGGCCGAGATAATCAGACTATGAAAAACCGACATCGGCATATGCTGCCAACCTCCCACAAACTGCAGGAAATTGCAGGATAAAGCAAACTACACTCACCGTTTAAGACATACTGTACACAGTGTGAGTGCGGGCATCCCTTACACAGACAATGCTGTCAGAAAGAAAACACTACAAAAGCCACTGAGGGGCCGAGGAAAATCACATCATCATCTACTCAGAGTGAATAGCCAGTGGCATTTGGACAAGAACAATGCAAGGTATTTTCCACATGGATGGATGAAACAGATTATAATGCTTAACAGAGAGTAGGAATATCATCAGGAAAATACAAAGGAAAAAAAACACACACACAAAATGCCTTTCATACTTACTATACCACACAAGACACCTTTCACAAACATGCGGAGAAATCCAGTCTTACATTACTTCCTCTTTCTGCACACACACAAACACAAATCAATGACCCTCCTCCCCAGCAAAGCAAGTTTAAATATGATGAAGAAACTTGTCTTTTAAAGACTGTTTATCAGCTTAGTAAACTAACTAGGTGCTGCTGGACACAAACATACATGTACACATACACAAACACACATCTCTTCACTCTCACTACACCCCTCTGTTTTTTCCCCATCTTCCCTCTTCACTCTCTCTCTAATGAGGCATAAAGTGAAAAACTCTCTGTACCCATCACAGAAGTAAACACATATTTTCAACTTTTTGCACTCTAGCACAGCACGGAAAAATACAACTCTCCTGCAGCTGCACACCAGCTTGTCTGGAAGCACTTTTTCTTTCTTTGTCTCTGCTTCCTTCTGTGATAGCTCATAGAGATAGAGGAGAGTGGAAGTGTCATTAGACAGTGTCAGGATGATGACAGCTTCCTCATGCCACGTTTTCCCATGACATGCAAAACACACATGGGCACACATGCAGAGCGTCACACATCCAGTACACCAAATCCCCAAAAACCACAATTTTCCTGGAGCCCGTGGAAAGCATGAGGTCGTCAAGCACAGACAAGCTTTTCCCTGAAGGACCAGTCTGTTTGTGGATATGTGTGTGGCTGTGTGTGTGTGTGTGTTAGGGTTAGTGTTACAGTAAGAAGTGACACAACACAAGTGGGCAAACACACTTGCAGGCGCGCACACACACACACACACACACACACACACACACACACACACACACACACACACACACACACACACACACAGAGGGGCTGAGAAAAGGACAGTGTCTACGCAGCGCTCTGGATGGGAGCACAGACGACCCAAAAGCATTTGACATTCATTTCAGCCACCCCGCTGACGACAAAACAGTCACAGAAAGAGAACTGGTAGTATGCACAAAAACGCTGCTATTGAAACTCAGGAGAGACGTTAAAAAAATATATGAGACAGAGTGTGAAGGGTGGAGGTTGTGTGGAGGGGGGGATGGAGGCATGAAAGTATGAAATAAGAGAGGGAGGTGGGGAGAGTGCTTTACTGTCACTGAAGCAAATGTAAATACCCTGCACACCACTCATGCTATACTACTCCTGGAGAAGCAACACACAGAACAAACACCCCTGTGTATGAGTGTGTATGTGCATGGAGCATACAAGAGGGTGTTTGTGTATTCGTGCTTGTGTGAGTGTGTGTATGCATTGCTATAATGTAGTGCTTATCTCAGTGGATTATGCTGACTTGCAGCTATTAAGAACTTAAACACATTCAAACCAGCGGGGAGCTATTTCTACAACTCAATAGGCCGTCTATCACCCTATTGTCTGTTCCTCTGCGAGTGTGCATGAGGATATATGTGGGTAAAGCTATCAAATGAGTGTGTAGGGAGGCAAAAAAGAAGTAGATAGGGGAATATAATGGAGGACAGATGTAGAGGATGTAGGGAGTGATAAGAGAGGGTGGCGGGGACAAAGAAAATGATAGGGATGGATGATAGGGAGAAATGAGTCGACCACAAAGGGTGAGTCTGTCACGGGGGGACGGGACGGTGTTGACGACAGCCGTCTATCAGAGGGGACGTAATGAGATTTGATGTAATGTGATGTGATGGTGAAGCAGAGATGTTACCCGGCATTGAAACAGACAGGATGTGGATCAGCATTACACTGCTTACACCACCACCACACGCCAGCATCGCTCACACAGACAGACAGACACATGGCATTGCACGGGTTTGCCTGTCGATCTGTCAGTGTGTATTTGTGCGTGTGCAATTTGATGATCTCCCCCAAAAGGGATTATCAAAGGGACTTCAAATACCAGAAGATTCATCTCCCTTTGAGAGGAAGAAGGGAACACTGGTTGGGGGGTTTCGGGGGGTGGAGGAACTGCAGGAGAGTGTCGAGCCTCCAGCAATGTTTACCCTACTCAGGGAAAGATCCAGTGTCCTCGCTGGTACAGCCCTCAGCGACACGCATACATTTCATCCAGCACTACAGATTTATGATCACACACACACACGCACACACGTCATCCCTCATGCTGCATTGTAGGACTGCATCAAAATGAAATGTGTGCGCAGGCATAATGTTCAGTGTGCATGTGTGTTATTAAGTATAAGTGTTTGTTTTCCTGGAGACCTTCTGTGTCTATGCAATATATATATTATATATGTGTGTGTGTATCTGAGGTGTGTCCAGGAAATTAAAGACAGAAAGATAGACAGGGAGAGGAACCTTGCACATCATTGAAAGGTCTCATATGCATATGCATACTAATTTAAAGGTGGTCAAAGGATGTCTGGGAGTGATGGATGACAGAGGCAACACAATCAATTCTGCCAGCGATTAGGAGATGAAGCCGGTGAACTGAGATCTGCACAGACTGGCACTTAGAGCACCTGACAGCAACACAGAGACACAGACACACACACGGCTCTAAAAAGCACCTTTAAGAGTCTAAATACACTGAAGTTAAAGAGTGTCCTCTACTTGTCAGACCTCATGATGTAATGATAGATAAGAGAAAGTAAAGTGCGGGATGGCGGGCCTGAAGGAGTAAAGTGCCAGAGTAGGGAGGGGCTTGATGGTGCATTGAGTCTCTTCTCAGGTAAAAGCACCCTGGAGAGTTGGGAGCCAGAGAGAGTGAGTTTGTATGGGGTAAAATTGTGGGTGTGCCTTTGTGTGGCTGTTGTTCCTGCCTCTGTTATGAATCATTGAGGTTAGAGGTCATTACGAAGAGATGGAGGAGATACCAGGAAGTGCTAAAATAACCACTCTATCTTCTCGCTCCATCAGCCTCCAACCATCCACAGGGACAGCTGTTGAATCATTAAGATTAGAGAGATGGACTCCCAACAATCACAATGTGCTAAAATGACCATTCTCCCCATACTGCCTCTTTTTCCCCTTCACTTTTAATCTACATTTTATGTGAGTTTCTATAAAAACTCCTTTTGTGACAGGTGTGAACCTCCTTTCTAAGGCTTCTATTTTAGTTTGACAGAAGCACTTTAGCTCTCAGTTCAGCGGAGCTGGAAAACAAGAAGGAAAATAGATGAATAGATGTACAGGGTAAAGAAACCGACCTAAAAAGAGGCAGTCAACGGATGAAAGGAATCAGTTCAGTCAGTTCAGATAAATTTGTGAAAATGTGCGCATCTTTCTTTTCTTAGAAACACAAGAGATCTTCAAACTGCTGTCTGTGATATCATCAAAAGGCAAAGCCTGGAGATGCTTCATTGAGAGTAAATAAAAGGCCAGACATTCTGGATGATGGGAAAGCACTGAGGGTGATCCTCCGCAGACGTGGGCACGTTTTGTGGTTAAGAATTCTTGAGAAGCGGAAACAAACATTCAGCAAAGTCACACAGTCCCTCTATGATTTGTTTCATTTACGAGAGAAAGAAAAGAAAAGGGTTGTGCCTCTTAATGTCAGTGATGGTTTAAATATTTGACTGCTTCTGAAGATTGTAGCTTAAGCACAGAGGCAATAATATTCAGTGTCCTTATCACATGCATTGGCTGTACATGCAACACCTGCACAATTACATAGTATTAATGGCCCCTGAAGCATATTACAATGCATTCTAATAATTTACATTGGTTTAAAAAGACTTTAACTTCACATTGCCTATGAATATGACACCTGCTCCTGTGAATTCAAACAAACAGAAAGATGGTGCCAATGTTTCTTGAGAAATGACAGATTCGGGACATAAAAACATGGATCAACTTAACATTTAGTCTATAAATTCACACACCAATGAAGACTTTCGTCTGTCATGGATTTCACATCAGTGTTTCTATGTCTTCTACATTCGTTGAAAATGTCAAAAAAGGTGAACTTTTTTAAGAACACATTTTAACAGTTGTTGAGATGTGAGCATTTTCTTTAAAGATGATGCTTTCCTGAGGCAACTTTCAGTGTAGCGTGCGTGCGTGCGTGCGTGCGTGCGTGCGTGCGTGCGTGCTTGCGTGCGTGCATGCATGCGTGCGTTGCCAGTTGGTGTTCGGGATCCACAGGATCGTGGTAATTAGGACTTTTTGTCTTGTGTGCTTTCAGCATTTTATCAGACTGGGCTGCTGACATCATAAAGTAGATCTTGGAGCGATTTCTCAGCTGGTGAAATTCTCCCGCTCTTGACACATTCTTTTTTTTCTTTCTCACAAGTGGGAGAATTAGCGCTGCTTTAGGGCTGCTTTTTATTTCATAATGGGACTTTTCACAAGAAAGCTTAAACAGTTTGTCAGACCTTTTCAACTATTGATCACATCACTATCAATTTAAGAAATGCACATGAACATTTCAACCTTGGTGGCAAAACAAACAAATCAGGCTGCATGACTGTATGCCAGCCTGAATTACAGACAGCAGCAAAATTAAAGATGTGGCGATATTGTTGAATGGCAAAAATGGAGCTTGTCCAAAGGTAGGCATTGTTTGAAAATTCAGCGTTGTATGCAAATAAATACAGCTAATGTAGACACTGATAAGCCAGCTAGTTTTGGACTGATCTTCTTTTTACTCTACTACGTCCTGAATCTACTCCTCTGTACTGTTCCCTGAGTTTGATTCAAAGGCCTGATCTGCTTTTGTGATCACAGTTAATCGCTGGCTCACCAGCATGTTGGCATAAACTGACATGCTGAAATGTTGCAATAATATGACATCATCATTAGAAACTTTCAGTAACTCTGTGTGAGCAGCAAAAGTATCCTCCACTCCTCTTCAGAGGCTGTGAGGCAGGCGAGAGTATGTTACACCACAGGTTTGTTGACAGTAAGCCAGTGGTAGTCAACAAGGGTGTGTGATGTGGCCACACTGTGGGTGCAGTGCACTGTGGGATGGGCTTTGGAAGACTTACAGCAAACTGGATGACTTCCAGCTGTTTTATGAGGTGCTGCCACCGTTCACATATTATTTGTCATTCTGAGGAAACAAAACTATATTATTTGTTTTGAGGGAAAAAAAAGGTTGTTGTAAATTCCAGTTACAAAATTGTCTCCAAACACTGAGCATTTTTAATTTACTATATCAATCTGTCATATTTGATAAATCTCTAACACATCTAACAGATATACTGTATAGACCCCCCTGAGTGTATTTCTGACCTGTGAAAGATGCAACAATGTACTGTAAAATTGCAAGAAATCCTGTTTAAAGATTTGTGATTTCCCCTTAACAAATGAGAGAATTGGAGATAAGATAGAGCCAGAGAAACCAGTGAGAGCAAGTGAGGGAATAGAGGAAGTAATCCGGTCCCTCCCTCAGATATGGTAATTCATGCTAATCTCCATTCACACACTTAATCTCTTAATTGCTTTAATTGACATGAAAGAAGGTTGAGGCTTGCCTCATATGGCAAATGTCAAGAGCCTGCTTTCCATCCTGCCTGCAGCACACATGCATATATGCTTGTGTACAAACACACCCAGTACACAAAACATGTGTGCATTAACATATGCACATGTAAAGGTGATTATGATATGGGTATATCAAACAAAAGACGTAAATACAATGCACTCGCTGATGTGCAGGGGAGTACAAATAAACAAGCAAATACGTACAGCCCCACAGCAAGCAAATCCCTTTATTGTTTCATGGTCTTTAATTAGAAATATAAAGAACTAAACAGTCACAGACTGCCATACACCAACACTGTTAAGAAATGTTTTTTTCTTTTCACTTCCTTTCAATCCGTAACTTCTTATCCTTTTTTTGGGTCAGGTTGTGTCTGTGGTGAAAGAGTGCAAGAGTGAGGCAGAGAAAGCAGTAAACAAATGCAGATTGAGGGTTTTTCCATATAATTTAGTGAGACAAAGACTGTTATTGTACTCCACTATCATTTTGACTTGAGGCCTAGATCTCTTAGTTGAAACACTTTAACGTCCACACAAACACACACGTTACCACACAACAAAAGCCAAAAATACATTTCTCAAGGTTTCAGTTCTAAAAAATAGGATTGGATGCAGTGAGATAAAAACATTAGCATATACTTAAAATACAATACATACACAGGCTACAAAAAGATACATACACAGTGCCTCGTGCACCGCACTTCCCAGAGAGCAACATCAGTAGTGAGAGACGACGAAAACACACTAAAACACACGCACGCCGAACAACCTTTCACAAAAAAAAGACGACAAGCGAGACTACCCATGACCCCGTTATCTCCTTTGTTTTCTGCTTCTTCGTAGTTCCACAATCACATCCTACTCCCTGAAGAGAGGGGAGTCCTCCCACATCAAGAAGCACAGACGGGCTGAGATAAAGCTGCAGCTTAAAACTACGGAAGGCAGTAGAAGCGTGAGCGGACGTGGACTGGACTGATGTGGTATGACAGAGACAAAGAAGGAAGATGGCAGAAGTACCCACAATGACCTCGAGGTCAACGCCACAGCTCTGCCGTTTCACCAACCACTTAACCTCATATAAATTACTGCTCTGTATATGTGTGTCTGTGTCTGTGTGTGTGTGTGTGTGTGTGTGTGTGTGTGTGTGTGTGTGTGTAGTGTGTCAAAGTGTGTATGCGTGTGTGACAGTGATCTATCTGTCCTGTGATGAATCCATCCTGCGCACGTGACCTACAGATTAAATCACCTCTACAAGGAAACTGATTACCCTTTCTCAGCAGAGATGGCAGCAAATACACAAGAAACACTTACGTGCAGAACATGCGCGCACACACACACGCACACACACACACACACTCACAGACACACACAGTCACACGTCATCTGTGGTATCAAGAAAGGTTGGGTATTGGTCATTGACCTCTGAACTCAACCATCAGTTACACAGACAAGGTGATGATTTACCCCTTGTGCGCAATGTGTGTGTGTGTGTGTCTGCTGACGCCAGGTCTGTGTCAGAGTAGCCCCCTCCTTTCTCTCTCTCATAAATTACCTGTCAACTGCAGAACAGATCGAACCAGGGAGAAGGAAGGTGGCAGAGACAGAAAGAGACGCTTTTATGCCTCTTTTTAAACCATCAGAAAGGCTCAACTGTGACAACAGCTTCTGAGTGTGGGCTTAATTAAAAACACAGTCTGCTTTGTGAATGATTAATTAGTACACTACAGGTAAACATCAAATAAGGCGTCTATTATTCAGACACACCCAGCTTCCCAATAAAACAAACAATACGCTAGACGTATAAATGCGCAACAAAAGGACAAAATAGCTATTGTGTTTTCAATCACTTTATGAAGGGGAATATGAAGTGAAGTAGAAATGAGAGTAGCAGCAGAAGAGAAAAGATGATAATTTCACAGAAATAATAAGAGGCAATGAGATGATGAGTAGTGTACAGTAGTAGCTGTGTAAAGCCCAACAACATCAACTACAAGGCCAATGTTGAAAGAACATGATATTTACGGTAAGCTCAATGGCTAAAAAAAGGGATTTCTCTTAGTAACGGGCTCCGAATCGGCCAAAAAACAGCCAACAAGAGCTAACTAGTGCCAATTAATGGCACACGCCAAAAACTGACAGACAGACAGCCGTCAGCCTGGTGTGTCAGGACCATAAGAGGCAGAGGTAGAATTGTATGGCCCATGAGTCTGGTTACTCTGCATAAAAGCAGCAGAGAGGACAGAGTAGGAGAAGGCTACATAAAAGGAAAGAGGATTAGTGTGTCTGACAGTCAAAAGAGGAGAGACAGAATACAAGTCCCAGTTTAACACCCTCAGTAACACCACAGATTATCACCAGCACGGCAAAGTACAGCAAAAACAAACACACAAGCTCATAAACACACAACAGAGTCATATACAGTGTCCATATCCATTCTGTGACTCTGAAATAAGACCATTTGCCTTGACAGTTGACAGAGGTAATGCACTGAACTGTAAAGCACAAGGTACTATGGGCCTGTCATAATAATTACATTATTGACTTATTGTATGACAAAAGGACATGATTTTTATCATATTGCTGACCCCAATATTACCAATTCATTATTCTTTATTCAGGATCCCCATTTTTGTAACCACAGTAACGACCATTCTTCCTGGGGTCCACACAAAACACAAAAAGAAGACAAGATATTAAAAGATCACATCATAGATACTTTACAACATCAACACAATTTTTCTAGAAAGAAGTGTTTACATATGTTTATTCACATCAGAATGTCACCAACATTTAAGCCAACTTGATGCCCAAATAAATAGCATGCTTTGTTTGCCAACAATTTTAAGACTTGGGCGCAGTAATTAACCCTTTTTGTCTCTACTTCAGCCTATTTGTGCCAGTCCAAAAGAAAAACAAAAAATAACATCTTAAAGACGGCACAGCACAGCTAACCGGTAGCATGCAGCTGCACTTTTGAAGTGAAAGAAGCACAGTCCTGATAGTTGTTAGCTTGCCAACCCCTGACAACAAGCCAAAAAGTCTGTCATTTGTAGTTTTATTCTCCTAAAATAACTTCAACCCCCAAAGCTTAAATCCACAGCAAACTACTCAGCCACTAGGTCGTCCATACCCCAGAGCCGACGGCAGCTCACTGGCCTGACAAAGGTAACTGTGGTGTTCCCAGAGCTTAGATAAGCTTGTCTATCGGTCGCAAGAGGGATCGCTTTGTTTTGGTTTTGTTGGCTAAATTTTGCATTAAATCTCAAACTTACTAATTTTAGGCTACATCTATAAAGGTACTATACTGTCTTGTATACTAAATTAACAAGTGTTAAATACTTTTTTGAAAATGTTATTTATTTTTACATATTATTCCGAAGTTTGAATATTCTTAAGAATTAAAAGTTTATTGCTTTTTGAAAGGGTGTATTTGCATCATTATGCTATTATATCATCATTATAAACAACAGTATAAACTGGTTTCAAAATGACAGAATTATTGTTTATTGCAATTCTGGGACAATAAATCATCCAGCAAAAGTACTGATTGTCTCATGCCTAACTGTAAGGCCATGATATGTGAAATACATTCAGAGTCAACAAAGTTAATAAAACAGCCTGCAGCAGCAAGGAGTTGGAAACAAGAGGTAGTAAACATCAAAGAATGAATCTATCGCAAACAACACCACGATCACCCATCTGTTGCTAACAACACTGGATTGACCAGTAAACTGACCTGCAACATTACCTGTGGAAAATAAATCATAACGCTCCATAATACTGGTAAGACCTACATGCTGGAACAGTGTGATTTATGGAGCTGTTATTACTGCCCAGTTGAGCTGCTAATGTTTCCTAATGAGGCATAGCCTCCAACTCAGCACAAAGGACTAAGTAATAGAAGATTGGAGACAGCCAATGTTGCATCACTGTGGAGGAACAGAAGCGAGTGACTGAACTGAGCTGACCCACATCCAGCTACTGGGGCACAGGCAACAGGACCAATACAAAAAAAAAAAAATTAAAATTAAAATATAGCACTCTTATCACAATTGTTATTTTCCTTATGTAAAGAGATAAGCGAGTTTTAAACACTGAACATTAAGTGCTAACACACTGGTGCATCTGTGTTCCTTTGGGCAACCATATTCTGCATGATCTGAATTCACAACATCTCCCATGACTTCATGAGCTCCATGAGTCATAGGATGTTAAATTTAATCAGTTTTGTTTCAGTGAGCCGTTAATCATAAATAGTGTTTCACGTTTGGGATGAAGCCCTCAGAATAAAGTGGGATTTTCAGGGAACATGTATGAGCTGGGAGAAAGAGCCCCATTGACACTGTTCACCCAACAAGGCAAACAGAACTCCCACAAAACAATTCAACGACCGACTGTAAAAACTAAGTTATCAAGCTGATAATATTGATGCTGATAGATGGACAGATAAAAGGTAGAGGCAGGTGGAGAGAGAGAAAAGAAGGATCAGAAAGACTGAAGCATTAGTAGGAGAAACAGGGAGACTGGAATCACTCAGGCATCAAATGGTCTGTCTGGATTAATCCCGACCATCACGCTTTCCCTGCCACACACGCACACACTCATGCACACACGCACACACTCACACCTTCCTGTTTCTGCCCTGCAGCAACAGATGCTAGCAGACAGAGAGGCTTCCTCCACCTCTTCGTCTTTAAATCCCTCTCTCTCTCTCTCTCTCTCTGGTTCTATTTTCTGTCTCTTCTATCTTTGTTGCTCCTCTCGTCTGCAAGATAAAATGCCAGTCATCCTTCGCTCTACTTGTAAACAACAAATGAGGGCGCAATAGAGTAAGAGGAGACCAATGGGCAACAGGGTTACACAAGGGAGAAGGAGAGAGAGGGAGTAAAAGAGAGAGAAAGGCAGCGGCTATTTGATAGTGTCAGCTGTATAGAGGAGATACAGACAGGCCATTCATCTCAATGGATCAGATAGCAGTCCCCCTGGAGTGTGTGCGTGCACATACACACCAACAGAAACATGGAGACACACAAGCTCTCTTCCATACACACAAGCCGGTCTAGGTTTAAAGCTATAAAAAGCACCCTGGGGCTGCAAGCCCTGCACCTAGTCTACTAAAGAGTTGCGGGAGTGAGATTGAAAAATGGCAGAAGCAAAGATCAGAGTTTTTTTGTATGTGTGTGGTGAGTGTGTGTATGTGTGCGTGTATTCTTTTCCATCTTCTCAGCGAGCCATGTGCCAGGGTGAGCCAGAGAGAGGGAGAGACCGACAGAGAGAGAGAGAGAGAAAGTCTAAAAGTATTTGCATGAATCACAGTTTTCAATTTCACATCACAGGGGAGTCAGGGTGTGCGCGTAACTAGCTGAGCTCTTTAAAACTCTCCAACGTTTAGAAGCTATCTCTGAACCTCCACACACACATAACGAGTCTATTGTAGAACTGTCAGCCGTAACAGCTGGTCTCTCTTGGTGAGTTTATAATGACTATGAAGGATGTTGAGGCAGACTAAAATCGGAGCTGTCCACACTACGTTCAGCCAGTATCTAATTAGGCTTGCCTCCCTGACCCTGCTGGATCGCTACTGTTTTCAGAAATCACATTTTTAGTTTAGTTCATATTGCACTCACTCTAACACAGTATGTGACAACTCAATAGAAAGCTAAATTCCTTTTGATAATCACCCAAAAACCAACATACAGACAGGATGAAAATAGCTGCATTGTATTCTCATTTCCAAATTGAAAAAAAAGCTATGTTTTTCATCCTCTTCTAGATCCCACATAAAAGTGGTATTTTTTGCCTAAATCCTCCTTTTTTTAGCCAGTCCCTCAAGGAGGCCATTAAACAGAGCTCAAAGTGGTACAGTACTCACCTAGTGCTCAGTACTTCTACATTTTACTTTTTGGTGTTACCGTTACTTTTTAATGCAGTGGCACTTCTCATAAGCTGCTGACAGAGTGCTCTTTTCTGCCTTCTTTAGATGAGATTCTCCAGGCGATTCATAATGGCCCTATGTAAACTGCCTTACCCAGGAGGCACTGGGGGCACTACGTTGGCAAGCAAAGGGGCACTACACTTTTCTCGTTCTCATCTACCTGCTTGTCTCTGTGGGCAGCTGGTCCACAGCTAAGTCACGTAGCACTACAATGATTTTGGCCTGGCTCAAAAAGAGAACATAAACAGAGTCAGAAGACGACACAAAGGAGCCTCAGAAGTACTAAATGCAGGCCGAGAGCAGCAAACCAACGTTTGTGTCACTCCTAGCAGCAAAGAGCCTGTTGATAACGTCAGCATCAGTAAAATCACCTGCAGCTACCACCACCGCTTGTGATAAAACCTCTTTCAGCATCGCCATTAAAGACACCACCACTTATCAGTGAGTGAATGAGTGAACAAATAAATTAAATGCAGACATATAGAGACAAATGTACGGACACATTGATATAGTAAGTAGACAGTAAAATAGCTCGATGAGTAAAAAGTTCAGCATTGTCTTTGTTTTAATCATCAGTGCAAAAAGACATGGCATGTGTCAAACTGTGGATGCTGCAGATATGTGCTATGTGCATTTACCATTCAACTACCCCGTAACACAAGGAAAGAATATCACTTTGTGAGTCACAAAAGTATTTAAAGTCTATATTGCTGAATATTTATTTATTTTTATGTAAGAAAACGCATGCTGATCACAAGTTCCCTAAGCTCAGGGTGCCCTTCAAAATTTCGGTTTTGTTTGACCAACAGACATTTAAAAAAGCCTAACATTTGAGAATACATAATGCTGGCATTTTTCTTGTATAATGACTTCAACAAATTAATAATATATAAGTACGAAGAAGTGTTTATAGTAATCAAGCTTTTATCTTCATCTTGTTCAGCTTTGTTGTCCTTTTTTTAGCCGTATGTCTATTCTGTGTACACATTTAGAGTCTAAGAATAATGGCTTTAATTGGATGTGTACCAACAGACACTATACTTACAGTGGTTGTTACAGGTTATTGTCCGCAGCAAGATTAGCTGAGGTAACTGAGCCTGTTTACCTCCTCATCTGCAGAAATATGTTTAACATAATTTGATTCAAATCCCTGATGTGGGTGTGAGAAAAAAGCCTTACTGACTATGTTGCAATCCTTTCAGAGAGGAGTACATCTACAACATGAGAGAATGTGTAAACTCAAAACATTTTTTTAATTAGACCATGTTCTGAATGCAGACTTTGACATTGCCCCCCAAAAAAGTACCAGACTAGAAATAACAGACTGATATTCTCTTTTCATCAGTCATACATTAGTCTGTACAGTTTGTTTTTGGCTCATGAGTCATGGGCCACATTAGAGCTATCATGAACCCCAACACACAGTGATCAACAAGAGGAGAGGAATGAGAGATTAAAAAAACAAACAAACAGGGTTTTAGCCTGCACAACAAAAACATGTAAAGAGAAACCTGCTTAAACTACCAGAGAAGAGTGATGGAAAAAGGAAAAGGAAGATAAGAGACATCCAGGCAACAGGATGTTTGAGATTTAATTAAAAGGCTAAAGGCTGAGAGCAGGTGTCCGCATACTGTCTACTATGCTTTCTATAGTGCAAAAGATGCTCATTCGCACAAGTATCTCCTGCACACTCACACATACTTCACCTTGTCCTTGTTCTGTGATGAAGAGATATTGATGGTTGAACTCATACACACACAGGAATGCTCAAATCAGATATGAAGCCAGATGGTCTATCTGATTTAAGCACCCGCAGTGGCATGTAGTGGCAGAGCTCTACGCTGGGAATTGGCAGAGCAATTCCTCTGAGCGGGGAGGAAATTCTCCCTCAAGAATAGAGGTGTGAGGTTAAACACACAACACATCAAGTCTAGTGGTTACAAATCTTTAAGCATGTCCAAGGGATAAAATATTTTCAGGACTTATGTCCAAAGTGCATGTTTAACAGTGTGTGTGTGTGTGTGTGTGTGTGTGTGTGTGTGTGTGTGTGTATGTGTGTTTAGAGCTAGCTAGATGAGCAACCGGGCTTAGCTGCCCTCATTCCTTCATCCACCCAAATCTCTTCATACTTCTCTCTCTCCCCCATCTCAACTCATCTTCTAGTCACATCTTCCAACCTGACTTATTACCCCAAATCCTTCTCTTAGCTTCTTAAATACAAACCTTGGCAACTCCCACACTACTGCTGCTCTATCTGTGTTTCTTAACATTTCAATCACCTCTCTTAACAGGGTACATAAGTTTGCAAACACAAAACAAAAAAGTAGAGGAGACTTTTTAGACAGCTTCTGGTGTTTAGTTTAAAGAGAGAATTAGAGAGGCCATTAGCGTAATAGCATGTGATGCTAAAAATCGCTTTAGTACTTGTGAAAGTACACAGCATGCTACTGCTTGTGTGCAAGAGTTTGTGTGCAGACAAAAAGAGTAAAAAAGTACAAATAAGAAAGCTGATCAGAAAAATTCCAGCCAACACTGCCACAGTTTTTCTGTTTTTATCCACCCATGGTATTTTGGGTTGTGTGTGTGTGTGTGTGTGTGTGTGTGTGTGTGTGTGTGTGTGAGCCTGCATTTGTGTGTGTGGGTGTAGAGCCTCAGTGATCAGGTCTAAAGCTGTGTGTAGGAGATAAAGGAAGTCATTAGTGAATTCTGCCTCTTAAGACCCCCTAATACCTTGGATGGGACCCTGGCCAGAGGTTAGGCTGCATGTGTGTGTGTACGTGTGCATGTGTGTGTTTGTGTGTGTGAGCGTGTGCATGTGGCATTGTAATCCCATTCCTTTGCCAGGGAGAACACCGAAAACTGTACACATCAGTAGTTGCTGTAACTCAAACTAACTTCAGCAACTTTTGAGTCAACGCTGCAACAAGGCTTGTCTGAAATAAATTGAAATGAATGCCCTGTATCACTGGATGATTGGAAAACCTATTGTACTGATATAATATTTCAACTGCCTGCAGTAATATCATACAAGCTATGTAAGAAGGTTGGAGATTCACATCAAGCCCAGTCTGGAGCAATAGTAAGAAGAATGATGGAGACAGTAAAAGGATTTGGGATGGGGGGGTTATGGGCTCATAATGTATCAGAGGACTTTTTGATCAGCGTTTAGTAGGCTTAACAGAGCTCTAGATCAATATAACTGCTAATAGATGCATTGATCTGCATGTGCTTCTCCCTGCTCCACATTCTGACTGGCACATACACATCCTTGCAGACACACAAATCCACGTGCTTACAAACACATCCCCAGGAGCATTCATATACGCGCACTAACAAAAAGCATTAAACCAGTAACAATATTCACTGACAACAATGGTTATGGGAATGTGAGAGTCAATCAGTTGCATGGGGTAATACACTGAAAATCCTCGACTTTAAAATACACACAGACACACGCACACGACTATCTATACTGCCAATTAGTCCTCCAATAAAACCGTCCACAACTGGAGAGCAAACCATAAAGTATAGGGTTATAGCTAATGAACTCTACAACTCAGATATGCAGATAAATGCACACACACTTGCACAAAAATACACATACGTAGATATAACACACACAGAGGACATGCACGATGAAAAATATGCCTAGTGTTTGCAGCAAGTGATGTAAACAAATATATTCACTAAACACACACACACATACCCTCTCGTCTAGTGCAGCAGAAATGTATAGGACTCCTTAGTAAAGCACAAACAAATGCTGCCAGGTTTGAATAAACAAATTAAAATGATTGCAGGTTGAACTGGGAGTAAATACAACACTTAGCTAATTACTCGCTCTCCGTGTGACTTTAGCAACAGTAAGCCCTCACTGACACACATGTAAACAGACGCATTCTCATTCATTTAAACAACAAAGACATGGCTAAAAATTATCCCTTAAAGGCAAGAGAATTAAAACTAAAACAAATGATGCATGGAAACATGCAACTGCAAGCATCACACTACACATGGGTCCATGAAGAAGAGAGAAAGAAAAAGAGACACAGCTCAACCTTGGCACTCGCCTTTTACAGCAATGCTTTATATACATCTGACTTCCTTCTGAGGCTGATTTTTTCTTTTTCTAAGTCTAGGGAATTAAAACAGGCCAAATACAATTCAATTCAGCACCTGACACAAACAACGCACGCACGCACGCATACACGCACGCACGCACGCACGCACGCACACACACACACACACACACACACACACACACACACAGAGACATGTGCGTGCATGCACACTTCACACAATTCACCTCACACACAGTGAAAACATAGTTCCCAATCACATATCTCTCCACTGATTTGATGCAGAGAAAAAGCAATTTATTAAGCTGCCTCTTAGGAGCTGGACTCAAACTAAACTGCTACACTGGTCTACTAGACACACTCTTTCTCTCTCTCTCTCACACACACACACACACACACACACACACACACACACACACACACACGAGAAAGAGTTCTTTACTTCTTGCCAATACACTCATTCATGCTTTCATACAACTACAGACTCTAATAACTTTATAAGAGCTCCCACAAGAGCATCATCAGTAATCTGGTGAATATAGCTACTAATGGAACTTGCAATCTATTATAATTTGATGTTACCCAAACTGACAGTAACCATCAATCCCCGCCCCCACACACTCACACCAGCTTGTCCAAGGGAGGTTCTGCTGCTACACCTACAAGAAGAGGCAGCGACCTCTCCCTGACAGGCCTTCACTTACTTCTGACCTCTTCTCTCATTCTTCAATCATGTTTAACAATCTTAAGAAGGGAAGGAGGGATGAGGGGAAACAAGTGGAGGAGAGAGTTCTGGTTTTAATGAAGGCAAGGTGTGCACCCCCACTGTGCACCAGTATGTTAATTTAAGGGATTAAATTGAGAACTGGAGAAAGGAAAAGGTGAGTGTGTGTGTGTGTGTGTGTGTGTGTGTGTGTGTGTGTGTGTGTGTGTGTTTGCGTGCATGTGTGTGAGAAAGTGTGAATGTTTGAGACAGAGTGAGAAGGAAAGCCAGATTGCGATGAAAGCAGTCAAGCAAAGAGACAAAAAGCCAAAATCTGGTCTGATCCTCCTATATTAGCCCAAAATATTGCAATACTGCACAGCACATCCACTTATTAACACACACAGATGCACACATAAATACCACAGACACATGCATTTTATTAACACTCTTGTAGACAGGGTGCACTAATATGATGTTGGATTCATTAGTCCAGTCATGCAACCAGCACAAAACCCTGTAGCAATTAATATCTGACACACACACACACACACACACACACACACACACACCTTACCAAAATGTACATTCATGCACATGTGCATACATACATTTTCACTGAACATTAATATGTGCAGACACATACACAAAGACACACGGAGCAGCTCCTAATTTCATCCCACTAATACAGTCTCAGTATTTACAACCTGCTTGAGAAAACATGTTCCTGCTTAATTAGATTAAACAAGAGTGTGAGCATGTGTGTGAGCCTGAATTGTGTGTGTTTACATGCATGGAACAACAGGTGAGGCAGGAAGACAGCGCTAGACAGCTTAAAAAGAGAGGGGGACAGACGAAGAGAGGGAGAGGAGGAAAGAAGGAGAGACTAGACCTTCATTCTCTATTCAGGGAGGTGGTGTAGATCGTTAGCTAAATAAATTAGAGCCTTGCGGCTGTGGATATCACACTGCCATATGTCAGGGAGAGGGAGAGAGAGAGAGAAAGAGAGAGAGAGAGAGAGAGAGAGAGGGAGGAGGATGAAGAGAGGAAAAAGACTGGTGGAGAGGAAGAAATAAAATCTGTTTGCTGCAGTAAGTGTGAATAAATACATAGGAATGGCAACAGAAACAGATGTGGCCTTAGCTAAGAGAAAAATGTTGGTAAGTTGGAGAGGGAAGGGAAAGGGTGACAAGAGGAGAGGACAGGAGCTAATCCAGTAGGGTTGAACTGAGACCAGAGTCAAGCACATATGAGCTTGTACTCTGCCCTGGGCACTCACTCACACTCTCACACACACACACACACACACACACACACACACACACACACACATACACAGAGAGAGAGAGAGATAGGGAGTGACAGAGAGATTAATAAATCAGCATAAAGCATTTGGATTAGCATAAGGGAGAGAAAGTGACAGCTGAGGCATTGGATGACCTTGTCATTGGCTTGGCTAAGTAGACTACAAACTCAGCTATTAGAACTACAGGACCCCTACACCCTTAACAGCAGACCAGCCGTTAGCCAACTGCTGTCATACACTCCACAAAGCCTTTCTACTACTTAATCTATAATGGTGGACATTTCATTAATATCAATGGAGATGCTGCCCTCAGGGTTGAGGAGATTAGGGTAAAAGTCAAGCATTTGGGTCATCTGCCCTCCTTGCCAGCAGGTGGCAATAAAGTTATTGTAGTGATGGCCCCCACCTGTAAGTAAGGTATCCCTGCCCTTAATGAGTTTTTTGGGGTTTTTTTCGAGGGAGGACAGTGTTACACTCCATCACAATGCATAACAATAAAATTCTCTACTTCACATACGTAATGAATGCAAGCAATTTAAGCATGCTACTTTAACTGTTCAAGAGCACAGTAACATTTTGGAAAACCCCCCTCAGAAATACAGTAACAACAATACACAGATGTGGCCTACATGATAGAACATTTTTAAGGCCATTACAATATGATTTAGAATATGACATAATGCTGTGAAGAAGTTCAAGTGTCTCAGGGTCTTGTTCAGGAGTGAGTGTAAAATGGAGCATAAGCCAGACAGAAAGATTGGCACCAAATCAGCAGTGCTGCGGGCACTGCGGTGGAGAGGGAATTGAGCCAGAGGGTGAAGCTCTCATTTTACTAGTCCATCTAAGTCCAAACCGTCAACTGTAGTGTTGAGTTTTGGGTAGTGACCGAAAGACTGAAATCGCAGATACAAGTAGCAGAAATCAGTTTCCTCGCTGGGCTCAGACTGAAGGATAGGATGAGGAGCTCAGACATCTGGAGGGAGCTGGAGAAGAGCCACAGCTCTTTTGTGTCAAAAGGGGCCCCAGGCACATCCAACTGGTCTGAGGCCCCTGGGTAGACCCAAAATACGCTGCAGGGATTATACCTCATCTGGCTTTAAAATGTCTCAGGATCCCCCAGAAGAAACTGGAAACTGTTGCCATGGAAATTAACGTTTGAAGTACCTTGCTTAGCCTGCGGCCCCTCAAACAAGCGGAAGATAATGAATGGATGGATGGATGGATGGATGGATGGATGGATGGATGGATGGATGGATGGATGGGTGAGCATACGGGCGGACAGTTGTAAGGAGCTGATCTAGATGCTGATCACGTCTTTATTCTTTAGCCATTATATTGTGCCATCAACATTTACTTCATAATGTCAGGTTAAAGAAAAAAACCCTCTTTTTCCACTTTAAATTCTTTTCTTTTCTTTTTCTTCAGAATTATGAACATTATGTGTCCGGTGCAGGATATTTTACAACTGAAATATAACCTTCAGAGCTCTCTGGTAAGCAAACTTTGTAAAGGCAACACTATTTCAAAATAACCTAAAAAATATCTTAAGAATTTTTGTACTGATATTTCTTATAACTTATTAGCTGACATATACATCAGTATACATGTATCTGTAACAAGGGAGTTATCTGTTTGGCTTTATACACAACTGCAGACCCAAAACAAATTCTAAGTGAAATTATCAATATGTCCAAGTAACTTGCTGACTCACTAGATAGCTACAGTCTCCAGTTATTTACTCACTTCCAGCCTTTCATTTCCTGCAAAACGTCAGTGCAAAATGTTGAAAGACTCAACTGTGTCCAACGCTGCCTGAAGTCTTTACATTTCATTAGCAGCCTGAAAAACCAGCCATAATATAATAAAATATGCCCGTGGCATCGCAAACCTCACAACTCACTGATGGAGTGAATGCTGACGGTGAAATTACCAGTGGCAGCAGACAATATAAGGTGAGTAACACTAATGTTAGCAGCTAATGCTACTTCCAAAGCACACTGGCCCTGAACTCCTTTTGGTTGAAGGCAATATTTAAGGCCATAAACTGCTTTATTAACCGTGAAATGCGCTCATATAACTCACTGCTGAAAATACCAAATTTAGATGGATGATACTGACCCAGGAACGGAGGGTAAACAACACACAGGTAAAGTTACCTAGTGTTACTTTTGTTATCTGGAGCATTCTGTTCACAGTACTTGACAAAAAAACTGAAAAAAATATGGTCCCATTTTCAAATGTTGTTGATTAAACACTATGCTTTCATAACCCATAAGGAAGAAAAATGATCAAATCTGAGATTAATCAACATTAACCCTTTGAAGCCGGGAGCAATCCCGCTTTTCTAGTGCTACTTTCAGATGACTTTCCCAAGTATTTAAACCTTTAAACCCTGGTTAAATTGGTGCAATTTCTTTCAAAAACATGGCGAAAAAATGCAATGAGCAACGTGGTGGGAAATGTCAATGAAATTCCAAGAAATTTGTAGATTTAGAAAATGTTTTTTTAAGCTACAGAAAACAGTCTAGGAAAAAAATAAAAAACTAGGGGAAATGATCATACTTACATATTTAAAATTATGTTAAATATTAACCACTTTTACCAGGTCATTTTTATTTTGTTTGTCACAATTTTTCCTTCTTTTATGTATTTTATTTCTTTTTCTTAACAAATGTTTGGGTAGTTTTCTTGTGTTTTTTAATAATTTCTTGCTAATTTTTCGGTCATTTCTTCTTCCATTGCTCATGGCCCCATTGCTTCCCATGTTTATGAAACAAATCAAGACAACTTGATCAGGTTTCAAAGGGTTAAATTGCAGTATATTAGATATTAAATTGATTTTGGTTTATGGATCATACTATCAAACTGAGTGTAGGTTTGAATCAAATCATCCAAGATGGATAACTAAACACCCTACTGGAAAACAATTTTCTGCTTTCACAGGACACTTGCTGGCAAATTAATTACTATGAACGCAAATTCATCCACAGCGCTTCTTAGTTGAGGTTACAGCAGTTCTACCCTCTGGCTTTCTTACCTTGACTCCCCTCATTTTCATTCTGTGTCTGTATTAAATACAAGGACACCACAATCAGGCAGACACGCATTCACAGAGGCTCGCAGACATACACCGGCAGCGCAGCATCTAGAGGGGATTAAACAGCTTAGACATTGATTAGACACACCTGAACCCAGGAGAGAAGGAGGGATCAACAGCAGAGGAGGCGGAAGAACGGGGAAAATGGGGTGGGAGTGTGTTTGGTGTCTAAAGGCATGTTGGGAGAAGAGAGAACAGAAGAATGGGTGGAGAAAACAGGCGTCAGGGGTGGGAGTGGGGGGAGAAAATATCACACGGACAGAACCAGGGTGTAAATGTCTTAGAACATGTCCTCTAGGATGAAGTGAGTGGCAGAGAGAGATAGATGGAGGGGAGAAGAGTGAAAATGCTGTCTACACACACTGCCAAAGAGGTTTTAACACTCCTGTTTGTTGCCAAGGTGTGAAGACACCCACTCACGTAGATATTCCCTTCTCCCCATATATACATACAAACGCACACACACACACACTCACACTCACAAGCAAAACCTTAGAATAGACCTTTTTTTACAACAATCAAAATTCTACCCACAACCATACGTACATGAAAAGACCAGAATAGAGCCTGGAGTCAATGATGCATATCCGTGTCTATTTATAAAGTCCTGCAGCCTACACTGGATTGCAACACAAAGCAGCATTCCCCTTCTGCTTTTTAGCTCTCATGACTCTTCTATCACCCCCTCGCTCCTCCACGAACAGAAGAAAAAGTTTTTTATTTAAATGATACCCACTTTCTTCTTCTTTCTCTTTCCATAAAACATGTTGTGGAAGTCAAACTTCCCATATGGGCAGACTGGGAGGATGTTAGGAAAGTCAGATGCAGCCACAAAAACTGCAGAGTTTCAATTTGTGCTTATGGATAACGGGCAACACTTTAATTTGCAGGTTCATTTCATGCTTCTTTCCAGTAAATTTGGAGTAAAAATCCCCAGAAATGATTGCCTTCCTATTAGGGAATTACTGGCCTGGAAAGGAGAGGAAGGTTCTCCATGCATTATTCCTTTTCTACCCAGACAAACAACAAAAAGTTTGGAGTTTTTTCACTTGTTTTCTACTTCTTTTCCCAGCATTTTCCTATGAGACTTGTTTGAAAAGTGGAGAGCAGAAATTATCAACAGTTTCCCTTTTCTTGTGAACATTTGATGTATCAAGACTTATGCATGCGCACACACACACACACACACACACACACACACACACACACACAGAGAGAGTACACATGTCGGCTGAGACAGCAGTATAATATTAAGGTTAGCTAGCCTGCTATTCATGGGTTTAAATGAATGAATTCATGAGTTATTTGTTAACTTATGGATGCTCCAACTGTGAGCAGCTGGTAAACACTGCAGAGTCTGAGAGCAGATGTACTTAAGAGACAAGCATAAACATTTATTCACTTGAAGCATAATCACACATACAGACACAAACATGCTACCGTGACCCAATTTGTTTATGCATATCTCTGGTTGGTCGCCTGCAAGGCCCCCATTTACTCCTTTGTGCTTTTACCTCTTTATCACAGGGAGGAAAATGATGGCGAATGTACTTATAATCTGATTATATAACTACTGCTGCTAATCTAATTCTCTCTCTCTCTCTCTCTCTCTCTCTCTCTCTCTGCCTTTCTCTGGGATGATCAGTGATTTATGCCTTTAAAAGGAAGTATAAAACCAAGAGCAACGGGTGAAACGAACTGTGAGATTAAACTAACCCTCCTCCACAAGTTCCTCTCCTGCCCTCCTGAGCACACCCCCCTTCTCTAAATTATCTGAGAGCTGTAATTAAAAAGTGTACTTTGGCTCTTGCATGGCACTAACAAGCAGGCCAAAACATACACAGGGATATACAACTGGAGATAGTTAAAGCTGGACTCATCAGCTGCGTCTATGAGTGTGTTTACAGGGATGTGAATAACCTGTTTATGATAAGGCTTTTGGAGTATCCTGTGTTTGAGCATGTAAACACCATATTCCATTTTCACAAACCCGAATATGCTAGCTAGAGTACTCGGAAAGAAACCAGGATACTGTTGCCAGTACACACCTTATCCTGGTACTCTGTGCCAATGACTGACTGTACAGGTGCTTCAAAGTGGTGTTGCTCCAGTGAAGAAAAAATGCCATGGTGACTTATTTCAGAAACAGCTCTGAGCTCATTTAGCGGGTAATTTCCACCAGTGGAGCAACCAACTTTCGGATTAGCACCTTGCTATCTTGAATGGCGGTCTAAAAAATTAATCTAGCCGCTTTTTGAGACTCACCAAATGTTATCAAACCAGATAGTTTAAATCTAGATAGTGACAGAGTACGTTTCGTGGGGGTTTGAGGCTCAGATTTTTTTTTTCTGACTGATTTACAGATATTTCTTACCAATGTTTGTCAATGGGCAAAATTCTTTCTGGGCCAGTGGGCATCACGTGACCGACTCGAACAGTGTAATTCCACTTTTGGCCACTATGTGAAATTTGCATTAACGCCTGGCGCACTTCCTGGGGGCTTGCAGAAACCAGAGAAGAAAGTCTAAAACATGAGATGTCATCAAATATGAAGTCTGCAGCTGCTCCATTTAGAATGAATGGGAGCTTGATTTTGTGAACCTAAAGAATGTTTGTTTTCTTTTTTATACTCAAATAAGCTTGATTTTATTCTAAGTTTCTCATCTGAAAAACTGAAATTGAAGCCATATACTCAAAACATTCCTCTGGGTGCTCTCAGTGTCATCTATAACATCCTTCATCATTCATTATCCAAGGAGCAGCTCCAGACTTTATACCCTATGAAATCACAAATTTGAGTTTTAGCACTCTAACTTTCTGATTTGGGATAAAGTTGATCATATTTACTAATATTTTTGGACTGTCTTAGAACACACCAATAATATAAATATTAAATTGGTGTAGTTACCCTCTAAGTCTGATTTACTGTCATCTTCTAGCATAAAATTCACACTTGAACAGAAATCCTTGTAAAAACCTGTTTACTCCCCCGCAGGTAATAACGCTCCTGATGATTTAAGATTATCATATGATTATCTAGTAGTCTAATCAGAAGACCAGTTTCTGGAGTTCAGAATGTGTCAGACATCAAGGAAAACATTCAGCCCTCTGAGATAACAAGCTAACCAGATGTGGCATTATCCTCCTTAGCTACAACTCAATTACTTTTCAACAGTCGGCAAACCATGCCGTGCTGATCCACCCAAACAAACAACGCAGGTTCAAACAACTAAAGCTCCTAAGACAAAGACGTTGAGGCCTATATTCCCCATCACGTTGCATGTCTAGTGACTCTCAAATGTTAGCTACAGTTTGTAACACCTGCGTCGATGTGCCAGTATAATCCTGTCATTATAACTGAAGAAAAGAGTCCCTCCTCAGTCTCAGATGTATTTATTGTAAAGCAGAAAGTACATCCTACCTGTCTCTTTCCCAGCTCCTCTGGAGACACATAAAAAAAAAAAACTTCATTTTGTCAGCCCCATCATTCAACCCCATTCATATTTGTTATCAAATGCTCCAAGCACACACTGTGCAGTTTCCTTTGAAGGTTTTACAATGGCTTTGCTACACTGGCTTGATAGATACCAGACAATCCAATCCCAGGTCCAATTATAAGCATCAAGAACGACCAGTGTGATGATGAGTTCATCATCTTGGTGGAGAACAGACACAAAACTGCAATGCTAACAACCAAAATTATTCCCTCTTGCATTGCTTGGTCTGAGGCTCTCTAAAAGTAACTGCTGTCTTTACAAAAAAACACCTCCAGTTTAACAATAATACTCCCTATGTTTAACTGTCCAATCTATAATTTTGGAGCATAAGGAGATCCTAGCAAACACTCCCAACTGATCCTGCTGGCCTATTTTGTGTTTTTGGCTTGCAGTTGAGTGGGCAAAGGGGAGGGTTTATAAAAGTGGCAATGGCACTCTCAAGAAAGTGTCCTCTGAGTCCTACAATTGTCTCTGCAAAATCCATTAAGAGATGGCAGGGCTTTATTCACATTTTTTTGACATATTGCACAAAGCCTTCTCCTGTACTGTTACAATTAAAGGGGGTGGTTAGGACTAGGACACACTGCATTCAGACGTTGTACACAAAGACAAATTAACCACAACATCAACAATCAAAAGACAGTTTAAAAGTCAGTTTTGTGGCAGTAAAGATATGCTGTGCTTTTAAAAACACAAGAGATACTGTAAAAACTTTAAGAACACTTCAAAGTGGAAGACAAGTATTCCAACAGATCCTGTTTCTTTTATAAGATCCCCAGTCTAAGCTACTTTAGCAGATGCAACATACTTCTTAGATGTTTACGAATTGTTACAAAAAGTAAAGCAGAATTTGTCCTACAGTGTTAAAATCTAGGCATTAACATCAATTACAGGTTACATATATGGACAATTCAATAAAAAAGTGCTGTATTGAGCACTATTCAAAAGTATGTATTGCATCTCAAACATAAAATGGTGTTTTTTATGACACTCTCCTTACAGACATGTGCCACCTAGATCACAGTATTGACTCTGAATTTGAATTATTAGTAAGTCTAGAGCTGGCTGATATGGTGTAAATCAAATGTCACAATATTTTTGACCAAATACCTCAATACCGTTACGATATTGTCGGGTTAACTTCAGGTGGATTAGATTTTTGGCAGTTAACCATCTGTAATGTGGATATAATGACTAAGAGGGTAAAAACCAATATTAGAACAACTAGAACAGTCTTCAAAAAATCACATAACTTTAATGTAATACAGCCTATGAAACCAGGAAACTCACAACATTATGATTTCCAAATCGAAGAATATTACTAGTCTCATATCACAACACCATAGTATAGTGATATACTTCTCAACTCTACACAACTCAGTAAATTTCACTGTACAAATGCTATGGACAGAAACAGACACAAATAGGCTCCACACCACGGAAGATGAAATTATGTTAAATATATCCGTACTTAAATGAAGTAGTACTGAGGAAAAAGCCATCTGATTTTCCAGGCTCTCAGCTCCGACTTTTAAATCCTAACTACATAATAGTATGTGTGATGTGTGTTTGTGTCTGCGTGTTTTGATAAGAGTTGTTAAAACATATTGATTGTGGGCCAACAGCAGAATTAAAGAGCCAGAGTGAGAAAAGTTGGGCCGAGGCTTTTTCTCAGTTTACAGAAATCTAATATCTGTCATCACTCCTGCTGCTGCAGGTTTACAGTTTTGATAGCCTGCCTGTTAACAGTTGACTTCTTGTTTTATGTGTGTGTGTGTGTGTGTGTGTGTGTGTATGTGATCTGTCTGCAGAGGATGAGATACATTTATAGATGCAGCACATGTCTACACAAAATTGGTGCATACCAACAAAAGGGTAAATCCACCCACATTAACATATGCTTTTATACCCTGGAGAACATTATAGCTTCAAGACCTTTATACATCAGAGACCCAACCCCCTCACACACACACACACACACACACACACACACACCTAAAGTTGAAGAACAAACTTCCAATTCAAATTATTAATAAGTGTGTTGATTGCTGAACTAACACACAAACATTCAAATACAGGCTAGCAGTTCAGTAATTGTTCTCATAAAGTGGCAACATGGTGTGACCAGTAAGGTGCCATCCTTCTGCTTTAGTGGAACCTGTGATTGTGACTCAGTGTGCCAGTCTCCCAAGCTGCCTGTGATTGGCTGATTGAAGAAGACTAATGAATGCTGCGTGAAGAAGCCGGAGACTTATTCTGGTCTGATTAATGTGTTTTCCTCAATGCCAATTAAACACTGATTACACAAATTAACAACTCTAGGCCACCATAATCACTAAGTGCTCACACAGGGACTGGCGTTGATGGAAAGGGCTTCAAACATACACACAGACACACAGACACACACACATACATACAGACACACACAGAGACACACACACAGCTGTAAGGCACCACACCCCATTTGCCCTTCTATGCTTGCCCAAAGCCCCGTCAAATGCTGCAAGGCCTGGCAGTTGTTATAACCTAATGCTTTTAGCTGCATGTCTTCCAAGATAGAGTTACCGACCACATTCACCAAACACCCTCTCCTCTGGCTCACTTGATCTATCACACATACATGAGGGGAAAATTGCCTTCACCCAGAACCATGCAACACACATCCATGGGGCCTCAGACAGACAGCTGGTGCCAAAGGGTGCAGTTAGAGGATCCCCCCTCCGGGATGGGTGACCACCCCTTCCCCTTGTATGGAGCCAGAGGGAAAGAGTAACAAGGAGAAGTGAGATTAAAGGGAAGGACAGGAGAGGGGACTGGGGTGGGGGGAGTGACAGACAGAGCAAGGGAGCAGTGGAAGAAATGAAAAGGGAAAGTTTCTGCAGACTGAATGTAATGTGACACCACAGAAGGGGGGAAATGACAGCATGGAAAGACACAGTCAGTCCACGAGGGAAGAGAGAGCACAAGAAAGAGCGGGAGAGGGAGGGAAAATGAAAGGGGATTTGCAAAACACCTTGAAATTCGAATTTTTGGAAACTACCGAAAGTGTAAACCTCACATGCTCAGATGCGCTGAGCCTTTCTGTCTCTCTGGTAATGCTTGTCACCAAAGTGTGTACCAAGTTGTTTGTTCTGACTGTGTTTTTTGACAGAAAGATGAAAAAATCATACTGTTACAGATGTGCTAACATGAGGAAAAACCACTGACCACTTAACTTATGTTCTTGCAGTTGGGTCAGCACATAAACCAGCTTTTGGTTTGTGTGCGTCACATTCAGTTAACTTGTTTGTGTGTGTGCCTTTATAAGCATGTGTGTATGTGCAACACAATGCAGTTTACTGTTTCAGCAGAATTGTGCAGCAGAAAATTGAAAACCTGAGGAATAAAACTGTTTTTCTCCATCCAAGTGGATCCATATGCAGTATGCCTTATGCCATATGCCTCATAAACCCGTATGTGCATAGTCTGTGTTGTATACCCCTGTGTGTGTAAGTGTGCGTGTGTGTGTCCTTGTGTGTCTCTGTCTGTACAACTTTTTTATAGCTGCTGTACTCTTCTTTTGCCCACAGTTGGCTTATTCATAAATTATCTTAATTTTTGGGATACATTAGCTCAATATGTTTCTCATTGTGTTGTGGAGTCATTGCTGTGGGGAAATAGGAATAAATTGACCTTGTATTACAGTATTGTTCCTTCACCAACACACATAAACTAAACGCACCTCCTCTATCTCCCTCGCTCTATTCATTTATGACAATAGACGTGTCTTATGTCTGCTGTGTGAGCGTGACTGTGTGTTTGTGTGAAGAGAGAGAAAGGGCCAGCTGTGTCATTATACGAGCCTAATACATCCGTGATGCAAGCTAATTAGATTTAGACTAGCCATGGACAGGAAGACCATGAGGTGAGAATAGAGAAGGAAAGCGACAGAGCGACACAGAGAATGGGGGAAGGGGGGGGGGATCGAGATGGCGAGGTGCTTAGGATTGAGAAACTCTTTCAGCAGTGATTGTGTTGAGCGTGTTGAAAGCAGGTGCTTTAAAAGCCCATTCACATACACAAACACACAGCAATTATCCACGCACCTGATCCACAAAAACACTCAGACACATAAGGTGCATACACACATAGCCCACACACACACACACACACACACACACACACACACACACACACACACACACACACACCTTGATGAGCAAGCGACATCCTAATAAGCCACCATGTCAGATAAAGTGACTCTGAAAGCACATAATAAAGTAGATTTTGCCAAGAAGTATACTGAACAGTAAATCCCAAGCCCAAACAAACACTCACACACAAACACAAAGGCCGTTCAAGGTGTGTGCCGGGCATGAGGAGCTGTTTAGAAATGATGGTAGCAGTAATCAGCATAATGTTTGCCTCGAGCCGTGGACTGACATTTAGAACAGTGGATTATTGGAGCAAAACCCACACACTGCCTTTCAGTGAACACTATCATATTATTACAGAGAACTATTATAGATTGCTGTTATAATACCAGTGTTACACGAGCCGCATGAGAATTTGTGGTTTCAGTGTGCAAGTCAGACCTTGTTTTGTCCATGCGTGACATATTTACCATAGATTGGTACAAATTGGCTCTCAAAAGCTGAGCAGGTGGGTGGTTGTCCCTGAATGCAGGACAAAGCGCAGGGCTGAGCCCTGTGCTGTAGTGGCAGTAAACAGTCCTATGGCATCACTTAAAAAAATCATGTCAGGGACCTGCAGTGATGTAGGACAGGCAAGGTTGTCCTATTGAGAGCCACAGAATATTTTCATTGACAACTCAAGTGCTGGGGGCGAAATGTAGTCTGACTTATCATAGGTTTTCCTGGGGAAAATACTAATTACAGCAGCCAATAATCGATCTTTTGTGTCTTTCCTTGAGCAATGAATGAATGTTTTACCATGTGATTGATTAAGTGTGTGGAGGAGCTTTGGTTTTCTCCCACATCACCTTATCTCAAATATTGTCCAAAGGTCCAATACACTCTCTTCGTCATGATTCAATACTAACCTTTGAGAGCTGTTAAACCTGACAAAGGCCCTGTTTTCACCTGTTATTAACATGCCCTTTGGGTGATCAGATCACAAGTGGACAGCACTAAATACAAATGTAAACGGACAGCAAGACACATTATGAACAGATCACTTATACCACTTGTAGAGGTAGTCTGTGACACATTTGAAACATATATTTTGTTGTGTAAACTCATGCGTCCTGATGCGTCCCCAATAAGCACAACATCACCAGAGGAGGTTGTGATGGTTGTTTTAGTGACAAAAACAACAACTTACCGATTCTATGTTGAGCTGGATGAAGTGTTGCATGACCATCTATTGTTTTGCTCTAAGGAAGGAGACGTGTTGAATTCTGCTGACAGTTACAGTGACACAACAACTGATGTGACCAGCACGCATGCTACAAAACAGCTAGCAAAAGTGTGAAAGTAATAACTGTGCGCAGGGCAGTCACGAAATCTGAAGTGGTCAGATGGAGACACATGATAGGCGCAAGCATAAACAGCAAAGTGTCTTGGCAGTCCGCTTGCATTTGGATCACCAAAATGCATGTCAATACCACGTGTAAACAGGCTTTAATTGCACTCCTTCATCTGTTCAGGCCCCGAGGGAAGGTCATCTGAGCTGTTTATTAAACTTCATCAGTTACTGACACCTCACGTCAAATCAATTAAAAAAATCCCAACACCGGCACAATGTCCTCTAATCTCAGCATTTTAAGGTAAATTTTCTAATTATGGTGGGTGTAAGTGCACATACAAGCATGAAAAAGCTGGGCACGTGGAAACATTTTGGACCAGGGTGAGTATATTTAGTATTAGTAGTAGTAGGAATGCAGTATCAGCAGGTGGAGTTTGTGTGAGCCTCAATAAGGGCCAATAACATCAGCTCCTCTCATCCCCTTTATAAAGAACAGACAGTTTAATGGGCCAAGTGGAGAGTCGAGGCCAGCTTCTGCGAGGAATAAAAATGGAGTCACAAAGCAGACTATCCCAAATATTACTGAATAGCAGCCTAAAATATTAACATACTGTATCTGGAAATCTAATATGCTTTCAAGGGCAGACTATGTCCATTCTGAGTTGAATTTACATTTCAAAAGACATCAAAATCTGACTTCATGTAAAACAGTATTAGAAGAAAATTACATTGATGCATTTTGGCAACAAGTGCACTAACTTGATGTATATTAAAACTTAACTGTCTGTTACCTATAATTTTACTAAGTGATTTAAAAGGATGCATTCAGTTAGCCATATCTGGATACATTTACACACTGACTGTAAAGATATCAGAGCAAATGCAAAGAGAAAACAAACCATCTGGCTGTTTTCATGATTGCATTTCAGAAACTCCAACCCAAAGCTTATAAATTTTAATGATATTTTCAGTTATATTTTTGACTTGATAAAATATAAAAATTCCCCTCACAACTTACCAGACTACAAGGTAGCCTTATGATGTGCTTACATAGTTTCACTAACAACCAAAAAAAAGTATTCATTTGACCCTTACTGAAAATGTAGAAATGCGTACGTAATTAATTAAACGTAATTAACTCCCCCTATTTGTGAGGCAGTAAAGTCTTTACAGAACACAATTGATTTGGCTAATAACTGTCCTTATAATAACATTTATTGCACTATAACCTCTTACCAGTCTTATATCACAGTGTAACATACAAGGTTCATTAGCATACAAATAGATTTAACAACATAAACCTGGCTCTGAATATTTCTACCGAAGAACTGAAATTACTCAGAGCGTTTTGCTAAGAAGCAACTCAACAAAAATAGCTTACACGAGACACAAGTGTATTTTCAGAGCCTACCATGTAACTTTACAGCTTTGCTCACAGATCTCTGAGCCCCTCAGGTCCTTATTTGCTCTGTCTCTGTACAGTGCTGATGCTGAATGTAGCTCCTGTGTTTCAGTAACATCGGGAAATATCAAATGACAGACTATCACAACACAGACCTACGTGAAATGTTCACTCAAGTTGAAAAATTTCAACTTGTACAAAGTGGCCAAATACGCGTTTTCGCTCAAATTAACATCTGTCCATGTCTTTGCATTGACTTTGAATGTAAACAAGCCATGCTAAGAGCTCATGCTGCGTCCAGTATGACAAAGTGTAATAGAGTATCACCATTTAAAAAAATGCTTTTATCAAATCAATTGGCTCATTTAGGCTCTTTTGTTTCTAAAGCAATCTATCTGATAAATTTCATGTCATTTTCATAACAGGAAATAATTAAATGTTAAATTCATTAGAGATTATTTTATTTGCTGTCGTGTGAAACCAGCACAAGATGCATGGTGTAATCTATTGAGGGTCTGCATGAAAAATTTAATTTTACGTACCAATTAGTACACTGAAAGTAAAGCCTACTCCTGCATTACAAACTGCAGTACTGATGTATACTTTTTTTTCAAGAAATAAAATAATTATACATGTTATAAATATTTTGTTTGTCTGTTCTTCAATACCGCATGGTTTTATAATACGTCTGTGCTGTAATTTATAATCATTAAATTTTTTTTTCATTGCTAGTTTGTATTGCAGACACATAAACCCACTGGCACACACAGACACACACACAAATGTTTCAGAGATATCAAACCTAGTGGAGTGATGTCGTGACAGGTTGAAAACTCAAACAAAACACTGAGTTGCATTGTTGACTGTGATGAGCATTCTGCTGAACCAAACACAACCACCACACTACACAGCTAAGCCACTCAGTTGGAATATAAGTCAAGACGACAATGTCTTTGTGTGGGGGTGTATGTCCTTATTTGCTCAAAAACTCCACAGTAGCACTGCACGGGGTGCTACTGAGGGGTTTGCATCAAAAGGCCAACAGGATAATTAATTTCTCTCTTTCGCTTGAATGCTTTCATTTTATTTTCATTTGTTTGCCTTTCTCCCTTTCTTCTCCCACATTCACAAGATAAAGTGAATTCCTGTGAGAGATGACTTGAGATTCTATCCACACACACACACACACACACACACACACACACACACACACACACACTTATTGTACAACAGGATAACAAAATGTCTGTGAGAATGGTGTGTTTGTGTGTGTGTGTGCACTTAATGAGATGAATGTGTGTGCACCGCCCCTTCCCAATTACAGAGAGTGGAGGAGAGAAATAAGTGGTAGAAAGGAGAGAAAGATGTAACGCAGGCAGGGATAGAAGATAAGAATGGTGTGCAAAGATTGGAGAGAAAGCTCAAGTGAGCAAGAAGGGAATTAGAAAAATGGCAAAGAAGAATATAGACAAAGTGAGTCCATTAGCCGACAAAGTATTTTCTCTCTTCTTACTCTTTCTTTGCAAGAAACTTACTTCATCTATCTTGACTAAGTATCTTAGACTCTGTTTTGATTATGTCTTCTCATTTCTGTGCCAACTTCTCTCATCCATCCATCTACTCCAGTGACCCCATAACTGACAACCTATGCTCCCTTTCTACCTTCTTTCTCTTTGAATTACTTATTTTCTCTCTTTGATTACTTTTCTTCTGAGGATCACATCTTCTAATACATCTGTGCCCATTCATTTCCTCATCCATCAATCAACACCACCTTTCTATTCCCTGGTTAAAGGAATAACTTCATCATTATTATTATTATCTACTCAACCGCATGTCAGTCAAAACACTGATTTAAGCACATAGGAGAAAAACATGCACATAAAAGAGATAGAAACTACTCTATTTACAAAGTGACATGCTAGTCACCCATTCAAACCACTGACACATTACTTTTAACTAATATTAATGGCTCACATCACCTTAAAAAAAGTAGTGTTTTATACATGAACTCTGGTTCAAAATTGGCCAAAACCCACTTGAGTTGTGGAAAAGCAAGCCCACTGATTTTGAGTTGAGTTTCTAAAAGCACCTCTTACTATAAAATGCTCGAGCTGATGAACAGACAGATACGGAGGCTGTTGACGAATGATGAAACACATAGAAAGCTAAGACATATACAATCTAAAGTCTTAAATCTGAAAAACAGAATGGCTTTTTATGCCATCCTGGACCAAACCAGGCAGCTGTTGCGGATGTCCCAAAGCTGATTGGCAAAAACAGTATTACATAACCCCTGATCCCATTTTAATGATTTGTCCATTGTAACCCTTTATATTCTGTATGCTAAAAATGCATAGCTCAACAGAACAAAGAGTTAAAGTGTCCATACATACAGATACAAAGTAGTAGGCAGTCTCTGATCTTTAATGAATCTGTAGCTCTATGGGTGTGCTGCAGTGAGCACATAACATACATTTATCTGGTTTTTTTTTTTACCTTGCGGTACACGTTGTTGAAACTGAAGACTAATCTACATGGCAGCTCTGTATTTTTACTGGAAGTGCTACCCACTCCTCTTGTGGTGTGGAGTAGTAAACATCTCTGTACTTTAGTTTCTGTGGGAATCAAAATGATAACGTCTCCTGCCTGGTGGATATACACGTAGTTTCAGACAACATTTGCATAAAGTTGAGCTTTTCTCAACATTCTCATGTAGTGCCGCTGGATGCCTTTTACATCTCTGGACATTAGCTCAGCCGGTGGTGCCAGGCTGCAATGCCAAGTCCCATTTAACAAGAATAGCAGCCTGTCACTGTCCCTGTTTTTGAGTCCAAATATGTGAACCGTTCATTACACAGAGCAGACGTGAACTATCTCTTTAACTAATTGTACTGTGCTGGTCTGCTCTGTGTTTTGGTGTAAGTTGCAGAGTGTTAGAGATATGGGCCATAGAGATGTCTGCCTTCTCTCAAATATAATGGAAGTAGATGGCACTGCGCTTGTGGTGCTCACATATAAAAAAAAATACATGTGAGAACTCAACAGCAATGTCTCTTTCCATAAATCAAGACCCAGTTACTTAAGATAATCCACAGACCTTGTTGTGAGCAGTTTCACGCACCATTTTCTTTCTACAAAGTTACACCTTCAAACTGTATCACTGCGCAGAAGGAAGCGTACCTTCACTATTAGCTTACCTAGCATCCCTGAGCAAGCTAACATTGCAGCTCAATTAAAGAGGGGACCATTAATGTTTACATTGGGCTGTCATGGGCATGACCCTCTCGGCCATGAGTAGGTGCATGCTTCTTTCTGCGCTGTGATATGGTTTGTAGGTGTAGTTCTGTAGGGAGACCATGGTTCTAGGGCTGTACCCTTTTCATAATTATGTCTGCTGAAGCAGATTTGGCAGTTCAACAGGAATATTTGTCCATTTGTTTTTGTTTTTTTCCAAAGTTTAAAGTTTCAGTGGTACGTTTAGAGGGCACAACAGTGGCATTCACATAATACAGTGAACAAGCTAACTGTGTTGAAACAACATTTTTTGAAGACAGTAGATATCAAACAAAAGACAGAAACTGTGTTGTATTAAGTTGCTGTGAGCTCTAAATTCACCACTTTGAAGCCAAAGAGAGAAGATGATGTTATTTCAGATCCTTGTGGTGCACAGTTTCTTATCCTCTGTGCCACTGCCTGCATGTCCACAGCTCCCTATACCAAAGAGTAATGTGAATGAAAATGGGAGTTCACTCCACAGCGAAATCTGGGGACTAAAATGACACCAGAAGTACACTGCACAGCACACTGACTACGAAAAACAAAAAGTGACCAATCGACCTGAACCAATTTGAGTCAAATGAGGGCTCTCACTGAGGATTTGAATGTCCACAACAAGGTCTGTGGATTATCTTAAATAACGAGCTGTGTGCCATCTAGTTCCATTATATTGGATAGAAGGCATCTCTACTACTGATATTTCTAACACTTAGCAACTCACCACCTAAGCTATCTAAACCAATAAATAACACTACAGATAGGAGGAAACATATGTATTTTTGATTTTGTGGTGAACTGTTTCTTGAGTAGAGCAAGCTTCTGTCGTCACAGGAGAAAACTAGAGGGTAGAAGTGAAAACTCACCACATGGCAGCATAACCACCAGCCTATGATCAAAAAACAGCTGAGGGTTTGTCAAAATTAACTTTATTATCTTGACAAAATGTGATTGGGGTTTTTTCAAAAATGATTCCTGATTGTAAGAGTCAGGTCATACAGCTGATGGTGCACACAACTTCAGTGCTCTGCCAGTACTAATGCAATACTTCATTTTTGCAGAAAGCCTCTTATCCCTGCATGAAACTCCAAAGATGGAATTAACACACCAGGGTGTACATGTAATATTACAACTGTGACACCACTGTGCAAAATCCTGAACCACAGATCTGATTTAGGACCTATCTCAGAGGGCTGTAATAAAATAAGAGGAATTTAAATAAATTCCCAATCAATACACCACCCATATTCATTTTTTAAAATATGCTCTTGTGCAATACATTGTATATACTGTATAAACAGTTTGTTACCTTGGAAATGAGCTACCAGCACAGCAGTTCCAGTTCCTTAAAGGATGTCAGTCTGAACTGAGGCTCACAGGGAGACATAATCACATCACAGAGTTTACAGGAAATGGAAAGAAAATTGATTTGGCACTGTTTAAGTGCCTGTGTCTAGAAGGCATTATTTTTGTGAATTTTATAGTCCAACCTCCTTTATGTGTATATCACTTAACCATTCAAAAAAGTCATTATGTTCCTCAAGCCATTTCACATAACAAGCACTCCCAAAGGTAGAACCAAAACCTGGCCCTCAGTCTGGAAACTGAGGAGAATTCAGACATCATATCATTGATAAGACAGATACCAACATGCAAAACAGAAGGGTTTTTTGGCTGTGTGCTGCACACACACTAATGCACTATAGTACATGCAGTACAAACACAAACTATCACTTTTTCATTTTGGCCATACACACTCTCCCACACACACTAATGCACACTTCTGTAGCGCAAGCCAAGTCTCCATACTGCTGGCTCCTCGCAGAGGAATGCCCACCTCTAACTTGGATCAAAGGACTAAGCTAAAAACCTCTGGCCAGACACACACACACACACACACACACACACACACACACACACACAATACACACATACAGTACAGTACTTCCTGTCTATTCCTGGATGAGATCAAAAAGGGTCTTTTTAGCTCTGAGCCTATGGCATAAATCACCATACGCAGACAAGTGTGCACAAACACACACTCACACGCACACATAGCCACCCTCTCAAACACCTGTGGCACATCAAACACATCAAGCTGAGAACACACACCTGCAGCAGAGTAAAGTCCTTGGACTGAACAAGTAAATCATGCTGCTCTAATATACACACAATGACTCCTGCACCTTTACTCAACCCCACCTGACCTCAGTAATATTCCGTGACTACCGATTCACTATGCAAAGATGTCATTCAAATAGCGTGATAGCCCCACCACAATGAAAACATACACAAACAAATAAAGAGCCTCAGCCAGGTGCATTGGATGCGGGGAGCACTGGAGGGGGGTGGTGGTGGTGTGTGTGTGTGTGTGTATGTGTGTGTGTGTGTTCACATCCTGTGAATGACTATAGCCAAAACTGAAAGCAAAAAGGCAAAGTGAGAGACAGAGCAAAAAAAAAGAGGCAGGGAGATAAAGACAGAGAAAGTGCAAGCAACACAATGAGAGACAGCCTGGGGTATGATCCACTGGAAGGTTGCCAGTTTGAATCCAAATACTGACTGAAACATTCTCGATGAAGGAAAGAGAGTCACTTTCCTCACCCTGCTGTGAGAGGCTGCTCTTGAGCCTTCAACTAATCTAGTGCTGCCACTAAATGACTGGCAGTACAAGGCTGGGGTTTTACAGGCATTTCCCAGGTGTGAGGAGAGAGCGAGAGAGAGAGTGAGTGTGTCTCTCTGATGTATCTCCAGCCACCTGCAATTTTATTTTCACCAGTTGTTCCTGTAAATAGGAATCTGTTTGTAGATTGCCTTGTGTATGTCACAGGAACTTGACATCTGTGGTTTTGTGGTGCTGAAATGGTTGTTATCTTTTGGGGTTCCATAAATCCAGATTTACAAGATTCTAAACTGAGATGATACTCTTATATTAAATATTATCTTCATACAGGGTATGGGTTATAATGTGTGGGGAAATGACATATTAAAGTTACATGTCATTTTTATTTTTTAAAACAGAGGGCGTGTAAATATGTCCACAGAACAAACCCCTTGTTATTATTTCTATAACTACTTTATTCATTTGTTCCACATGTATGTATATAGGGCACATTTCTCAAACAATATACAGTACTTGTGTAATCTAGGGCTGCTCAATTATGGCAAAAATCATAATCACAATTATTTTGGTCAACACTGAAATCACCATTATTTACCACGATTACTCACTGACTTTGTAAGCATGTTGAATTTATTGAACATTAAAAAAACAGTTGAACTTTACTTTCCCTTAATATTTTTACCATTGAGCTTCATTTAATTCCTCAATTTAATTATTACTGAGTTGCTTTTCATAATGAGTCCTTAATTGATGACTGTGTTGTGGTGGATGTCAATAGGGTTGTCCTCTTCTCCTTTTGTTTTTTCTTATTTAGTCATAGGCCACTTTGTGTTTAAACCTAAGACGATTAAAAAGATTTGACACATTGCCATGTGGTGCAGGCACCACTGTGTAGCAAATCTTGCATTTTATTCTTTTTTGCTCCACGTCGGATGCCTCGTATCCAAACAACGGAATTTGTTCTGCCTAATTTGTTCTCCAAACGCTGTTGCTCTTCTTCCGTCCATCTTTCCTTCCTGATACAACCTGCCTCACTGGTAGTATCTGCAAGTGTTGAGCTTAGGCTGAGTGAAGGAGGGGCGAAAATGCGCATGCACGTGGCATTCAAGGCACAACACAAAATAAGGGTACATTTGCAGAACGTAATGTGGAAAAATAATTGTTTTTTCTCGATTACATTGTTTTTGTAAATGTTGGGAGCCGAAATTGAAATTGAAATTCAATTACTTGCACAGCCCTAGTGTATTCTAAGCATCAGCAAGAAAATACTTCAGCACAGCATGCAACTACTTCAATAACCTAACTGCAATATTATGGGTTGTCACTGACTGCAGGGATACTAATTACAAAGCAAATTTCCTTTCTTATGTGTAGCCTGCTGTGTGTGAAATCTGCTTAACCATATCTGCTTACAATGAATTAATAATGTACAAGACTTTCTGATTATAAGTACATCTATTCAGATTCAGTTAATGATATACTATATCAGCTCCACCCCACCAGTAAATCTAATGCAAAACCACAACGTGATCGCGACAGTTTGGTGTTATGGTGCCCATTCTTATCCTTATTTTCTTGTTTCAGACAGGAGGGAATGGTTATGGAAAGTGTATGCAAAAGAAAGAAATGAAGCAATAGCTTTTCAATGAGGTCTGATGAAAAGGATTTTTGTTCAGAAGCAGCAGACTGTAGCACAGCTAGAGTTAAATGATGCTACTGATGAAGGATAAAAAAATAAATTAAAAAAAAGGTGTTTCCTCATGAACATAAATTAAAATATGTTAAAATGGTATAGGTCCAGTGTGAAGGATTTAGGGTGATATTTTGGCAGAAATTGAATATAATATAACAACAGGGTTTTCTTTAGAGTGTAATCAAATGAAAACAATGTTTATTGTGTTTTCTTAACCTTCATTATGTTGTGAGGGGTCTCATCCCATCTCTCTTTTCACCAAGGTGTCCTTGGGCTGAAAATATTGAAGACCCCTGATTTAGAGCAATCATAAAAATGCAATAACTGTACTCAAGTATCTGAAATCACTATTCATACTTAAACATCTGCTAACATCTATTTCACTACTACGTTGTCTAACCTTGGGGAGGAAGGAAAGGATGGCTCTCATGGTTTATGTTTTCCTAAAAAATATGTGGATAAACATGTCATATTTCATATAATTATGGAACATAAAGTAAAAAGCCTACAGCATCTGGGGCAAAGTAAGTTTCACAAACATTTTTCACATGTGGAACCCATGTAATTGTTGCCCTGATTAGATATTTATCATCATGCAGATGTCCTTTTTAGTGCCATTTGGCTATATACAATTTTGCAGCACTTATTGCTATCACTGAGTTCAAAGGTTCTAATACCATTAGGCCCCATAAAATTTACTACATATGATCAAACTGTCACTGTGGCTCTTGGTTTCATGTATTAGTTCTTGTCTCATCCCCCCTCTGGCTGCAGCTTGTTTCAAAATACTGAAAATACTTGGAAAAAGACATTACTATTCATCGCATATGGGTTATCTTGAAAACAAAGAACAAAGCAGTGATGCGAGATAAAAATATTCTCACAAACAGGAATATGTTTTGTCAACATGCATGTTTTGTTTGACATTTTTAAATATACATACTCTAAACCCCTTTTACATTTGACAAGGTTTTCTGTTACTGTGCTTTACTTTTTTTACTTGCACTTTTAGTTCACTTGCTTTTCTTGTCTTTTTATTTGATGCTGTCGGAAGAAAATGCCTAAAGGTCTCAAGAAGAAAAAGTCATCCAAAAATAAAATTCCACAACCAATTCAAAAAATCAATAGAGGGCTGCTAGTCAAGGCTGTTGGGTGCCTCTCTTTTCATAGCATCGGCACCTTTGACAAGTTTTCTAAGGATGATATTTAGATGGAGATATTGTGGCTTTACTTTTGGTGGGCTCTTATGTTGGCCATCTTTATGAACAGTCTCTGACATAGACAGATACCAGAACAGTATTAATGCAACACTTGAGTGAATTTACAGAGCTGATATCTATGTGCAAATATCTAAGCTGACTTTTTAAAAAAAAAAAACAAAAAAACTTTAATATAACCTGTGCTAATTCATGTAAGTTATAAAACTTTTAAGCAATATTTAAAGAACTGTTTCAATTCATTGTTTTCTGTTTCTATGAGGGTGTGAGTGCAGTGATTGTTTTTTTAACTACAGTCTGTATTTATGTAAGCTGCTAGGCAAGCACATCGTCAGTCCTCAACAGTGAAAATAACTTTTCTTCAGACTACAACTCCCTGTAGCCATTCTGCTTTCACAATAGCCAGAGGTCTTATTAAATTAGAGTGTAACCCTACAGCAACAGCTACAAAGTCTTGTTTTGACTCCTCCTGACTCAGGAATAAGATCCCTGTTTAGCAAATTCAAACAATAAATTATTACATTACTTTGGGCACAGTGATAGCCCTCAGGCAAACTGTACAAAACCTGCGTTTGTAGGTCACCATCCTGTTTAATTCAACAAATTAAGATGTATCTGTTTAACATTAAAGCCAAATGTCAGATGTTCCACATTATGAAATACAACACTGTTTTCAGGTTCAGACCAGGAGAGAGCATGTTCCTCTGCTGCAGTGACTTCATTTATTTGGTTCTTTCGGGCACTTCATTTAAGCTGTTCAGAGCTGTTGCCTGTTCCTCCACAAAACAACTATTGTACTATTTACATGTATAAAATACAGAAACAAAGTAGCAAATCCTCACATCCAAGAGGCAAGTGTTTGTTATTTTGGTTTGAAAAGTGACAACAATTATCAAAATAGTTGCCGACTAATTTCCTAGCTACCAGCTCAATGTCTGAGCTCCTAAAGAAGTATTTCACTGCAGGAAAAATAACTTATTTTTAATAAAACTAGAATGTCTATGCAGTAGAAAGATGCAAATACTTTTGAAATTGGTGCCACATGACCAGAGAAAACAGAGGAAAGGGACATTTTTGCTAAAGAGGGAGAAAGCCAACAACTACCAGAATGCACTGCACCACACCAGAACAATAAACACTCCCGCTGGTGGGTGATGCAATGCATCCCCGTCCATTGGAAACAACAGCAGCTGGTCGGAAAGAGACAATCTTGTATTACAGCTAAACAGTAAACTAAAATATGTTACCTTTTTTTTCACTGTGAGCTGCCCACTCTTTGTTTGCAAACTCTTACATTACAGCTAGATACAGCACTAAATTATGTTACATAAAAGATTTTCAGGCCAGAAATAGGCAGTGCAGTAACATAATCCTAATATATATTTGATCAGCACTGCCTTGTACCTTTGGATCGGATTTCAGTGAGAGGGAGAAAGAGAGGCGGGTTTGTCTCTTGATCTGCTTGTATACTCTTTGTGTCTTTTGTGGCAGCATGGGTGGCGGGCAACATGAAAATACTGAAGTACAGCCTGTAGTTTTGAGGAGCAGCCCACAGAGCCAGCGAAAATCTGCCGGATGATGTGTTTTATATCAATTTGGATCATCCAGGGAAGTTCTGATGGATGGGGGAAGAGAGAGATCTGGGCACTGGTTAGACGAAGGGAAGTTGACCACAGGTTATTTACACAAACTAATCAAGTTGTTTTGATATAAAGCTGGCTGAAAATTGGCAAAGTATCTCTTTAACACAAATCCCCCCATGAATGTCAGCCATCCATGTCTACGAGGTACATGTACATGACTACACCCGATGATGGGTGGACACTACATTTTGTCACAACCTTTACTTTTATAACCATGTCAGGAAAAACACTAAATGCCAGCATCATAGATTTTAACTTTACCTGCACTTCAGTTTGCAAACAAAAGTTCTGAATGTGTGTGCACACTTGCATTTATCTTGTGGTTTGTCTGCCAATCTCGATATCTGTCTGTCAGTCTTTTTGCTTTGTGATGTCTTGCAGTTCAGTCAATCAATAGAGTTCATGTTTTGCAAGCGCTCTGCTTTATTTGGATGTCTCGCTGTAGAACCATCTTGAAAAGTACAAGATAAGCTTTTGTGCTAAACCCCCCCCCACCCCCCCTCCCCTCGCTCCTCACACACGTACAGACAGCGGATCAATAGCAACCTCCTCCCCCATCTTACATAATAAACACCAAGGCCTAAACAGCAAAACAGCCTCCATTCCACCTGTGTGGCCTGCAGCAATAGTTTTTTTGTCCCTTATGGGGACACAAGAAGCGAAGAAAGAATGAGAAACCAAAAAGGAGAGGAGCGAAACCAAAAGAACAAACACAAAAAAATGAAGAGCAAAAAGAAGCAAGACAGAGAGGGAGGCGGGGGGAGACCGAAGTGTATCCCACTTGGCTCATATTTCAAAGCTCTGAAGGATGTTTTTGAGGAAAACTCCTATAAAAAATGCATCTTTTCACAAAGATGGGATCCCATTCAAACTGGGCAGAAGCACACATGTGAAGATACTTCACACATTTTGTTGGAAATTATATCTTAACCATATAATATATAAAGAATATTGTGTGCTTTGAACTGACCATCGTCACAGTAACACTGATGGAGTGGAAACATGATCCAGCTGACTCCTTAATGGCCTTACCGACAAAACTTACAAGCTCTCGAAAAAAAGTCATATAAACTACTGTGTGAACAAAAGTAGATTGGATAGATGCACCTGCTGTACTCTACTTTGTACACACACACCACTTCTTTCTCTTTCTCTTTCTCACTCACACACACACACACACACCCACACACACAATGAGAGGTGATTATTTTCCATCAGGAGACTGTGGCTGCTTCTCTATAGCTGCCACATCTTCTGCTGTGTGAAGAAAACACTTAGGACTGATAGAGGGTTAGCTTCAACCTCACACACACATACACACGGCAGAACCACATACTGTATGTAGTCCACACACAGGGACAGGTAGACATACACACACACACTGTCCCTCCCAAACACACAGACAGCTACACTCACAGAGCGTTAAGTGTCAGGTGGCTGTGGACGTGTGGTGATTTGTTCCTCCTGACAGACAGGAAATAAGGGAGTCGACCAGGGACCTCACTTCCTCTTAGAACTGACTAACCTGACGTCTATCACACACACCCCCTACACACACAATCACTGTCCTCGCCTGCATCGCTTGCTCTCCTTCTCTAATACACATGCACACACACGCACAATCCGCCAGACAGCAAAGTCTCTCCCGAGGCCTCCGAAATTGAAGCTACTTGAAGGTGGGATTAAATTTGTGTCTGTGGGCAAAGACACGAACATGTGTATAACTGTTTTTGTAACAAGCAGTGAATTTACGGTTTAAAAATACATCAAAATCCTCAGGTTGCATGCAAAAGTAATGGAGCGTGCTACAATACTTCTGATGTCAAACTGCCTTTAATACAAATTGCTTTACAACTGTTCTAAAAATATTGTTTTTTATGAGCTCCAAGCAAACGTTGCCAAGTGAGACTATCAAATAAGCTAAGATAAGCTTTTATTGATCTCTGAAAAGGAAATTCAGGTGTTACAGCAGCACAAAGACAGAAAGAAGTGCAGATAAATAGATAAGTAAAACATAAGAATACTTAAAATAAGAGGTATGTATAACTCGTATACAAGTAGGACTGAAAATATGAACTATACAAGAGCAATTCAAGACAAAGCCATGGAAGATCAAAAAAAAGAGTATGCGAGAGGTGGAAAAGTCAGTAAGGTTGTGCAGCGTGGACTACCGTTATCAGTTAAACGAGGCTTCTCATTTATCTTCTCCTCATTAGAAATTGGTTAAAGCAAATTTTCCATGTCTACTTTGACACTGATGAGAGAGAAGTACTTTGTGGTTGTGTGCACATGAGTAAAGCTGCATGCTAGTCTGTTTGATTTGGGTTTTGACATCATGCTCAGAAGCCCACAGCCCACCATCCAAATGTCCTATCAGTGACCTCAATTCACTTAAGCATGCCCATTGGTCCAATCAGCATCAAGCTCTGGCTTAACTGAGCCAATGACATGTGTCATATCAAACCTAATCACACTGATAGATCCTCTAAGTGGGTCGGGAAGTCTTTGCTTGGCCTAGTTGAAGAAAACTTTTAAATTCATGGTATGAAACTAGACTTAAAGAGGCAGTTCACTGATATAAGACAGGTTCTCTCATAAAACTAGACAATGTATGCAGTAAAAAGACCCAAATACTTTTGAAATTGGTGCTAAATGATCAGAGAAAAAAGAGAAAACGGACTGTGGTACTCACTTTTGCTCAAGAGGAAGAAAATATACAACTACTAGAATGCACAGCTCTACACCTCACCAATGAACAGTCCTGCTGGTGGGTGACTTAATGCGAACTCGTCCGTTTAACACAATGGTCGTCGGCAGGTAACAACATTTGAGGGGAGAAATATGCAACAAAATAACATCATTTTGGTTTTGTATTTCATCAGTGCTGCTTAGTTTTACTATTTGAGCTTAGTTTTATAAGCTTTCGTTTTCACTTTGCAAGAAGTAGTATTGCTATTTTTAATAAAGATGTAGGCAGTGCAGTAACAGAATCTTGGTTTATATTCTATCAACACTTCCTAGTTTTACTGTTTGATCAGATTTCGGTTCAAATTTGCGAGACAGAGAAAGATAAAAAGAGAGAGAAAGGGGTGGGTCAGTCACTTGATCTAGCTCTAAACTTTCTGTGTTCAAGGAGGCAGGCTAAACGAAAAGGCAGATGTAGCAGTTTAAGCCAGTAGTTTAAGCAACAGCCCAAGAGTCACTAAAACTCCACAGAATTATGTCTTTTGCATCAATTTGTGTAATTGAGCAGTTTTGCTGGGGGTGGGGGATGAGAAAGGGAGATCTAGACACTGGCTAGATTGAGGGAAGTTTACCATGGTTCATCTACATATAATATCCACACTGTTTTGATACAAAGCTGGTTGAAAGTCAGCTTAGTATCCCTTTAAGTGAGAGCCCTAAAAAGTGTGACCTGCAGTTTACATTTTAGACAAGAAAGAAGTGCAATGGTTTTACAGCTCAGATGCTCGAGCTACATTTTAATGCAATTACCTTGGGCAAGGTCAGCAATAATGACGACCAGCAGTATTTTTTCATTACATTTTGGCTACTTATCGACCATTATCATTATCCGCATTAGCAACTGGGACAAAATCATTCTCCACGTAATACAAACCTAATGGTGCATATTGCTGTTGTTATGTGAACCCCTACTGACTTTGAACATTTCCAATTTTAATTGTCAGTGGAAGTATTATGTTGTCCTCTGTGATTTGGGTTTCAAAAAATGTTTGAAAATCATGTTGGAAATCTCCAAAACACACAGCAGCCCAAGTGACACAAGTATATTTTCAGTAAATCCTGAACAACTGGCAAAATATTGAGGTAGTCTGGACTCTGTCTGTTATTGATATAGAATATGATGTACATTTTTAAACAAACCTTATGTGAACAATCCTTGACTTCAGTGAGAATAGGGATACTTAACTTGCTGTGCATGTGGGGTCAATTTGCAAAAGGACAGGAGGCCAGGGGCCAGTGGCACCAGCACAATACATTTTTCTTGGATTTTAGGATGTTTCCCAGATTTTAGGACTTTTCTTAGACTTTCAAATGTTTCTAGGATTTTAGGACATTACTTGGACTTTCGAATGTTTCCAGGATTTCAGGAAATTTATCAGATTTTAGGACATTTCTAGGACTTCCATGTGTCTCTTAGGATTTTTGGATGTTTCCAGGCTTTCAGGCTGTTTTCAGGATTTTAGGACGTTTCTAGGATTTTAGTACATTTTTCTTAAGATTACTTTTTGGGGTTTTTAATCCCTTTAATGGTAGGACAGATTAAGAATGAATGGGGGGGGGGGGGGGGGTGACATGCAATTTCCAGTGTGAATTATGCTGTTTTTTATTTTGAATTAAAAAATGTTTGGGCGACCACCCGGCACCCTATCAGAGGCCAGATTTGGTCCATGGGCTGCAACCTGAGTATCACTGGTGTAGATTGAGGCTCTGTCTGTATTTATGTTGAAATTGTGAATCAGTCAAACAGCTGTGGAACAGAACCCACTCAGTGACAGGGAGGCAGTGGGTGGGGGGGGGGGGCACAGGCAGAAGTTATGGATAAGGGAGGGTTGAGAGAGGAGCAGATGAGAGGGGGAGGAAAGAGGGGAGGAAGGGGAGAGACAGTAAAATGCTGCCGTCACTTAAACTCTAAAATGAAAGATCGATGAGCTTATTTAAATGTGCTCCCAGAGACGAGAGTTGGCTCATATAAAGCCTCACATTTATGAGGAGGGGTGTGGGCATCGATTGACTGAGAGAAAGAGAGAGTGAAAGAGGGAGAGGGACAGAGGGGGAGGAGGGAGAGAGAGGGGCGGGGAGAGATCAGGAGGATCAACCTTGGCTCATGAATTTCATCCTTTTCCTCCTAAAATAAAACGTTCTAATAAATGCTGGGGATAGAAGGGTCGGAACCTGGAAAATCTACAGCCTTCGATTGGCCGCCTGGCACAGCTTATCAAATCAATAACCCCACCCCCCTCCACCTTCACCACCACCAACTCCCTCCCACATCTGTTTCACTAATTTCCGATTCACCCCCTACACTCAGTGCATACGCATATACAAACACAACTCCTACACTATAAAATCTGACAAGTTGATTTTACTTAAAAAAATAGAAAACCGATTGCGTTGAAAATGTAAGTAAATATAACTACTAGTCTTTAATTGTGTGAAATTGTTGTAATTCAAAAATGATATGATGATAAAATGATAAGTTTACTGAGCTATATATCTTTTAGGCATTGACAGTATCCCTGTATTATGGTATACCAGGGTAGACAGGAATTCCAACAGTGTGATTTTATTTACTGTCAGAAATATGATCCCTTATCTTCCTGTTAACTTCATATTGGAGAGGCTGTATTGAGGATGTTTTGCATGCAGTGCGCATCATGTGCCCTGGAGGTTATGCCCAAGCCACACTGCATACGTGAGCAGTGTGTGTTCACATTGGTAGCATTTGTTGTTGCGCTGCTGCACACTGATACCGTCATATACCGTGCACCTCGATGAAAAATCAGGAAATTACATACCACCCAAGCCTAAAATCTGTATTCTGCCCGTTGCATACTCGTCAATCACATTTGTACTTTTTTAAACTTAAAGATCTCCTAACTTCATCATTGGCAAACTCCTCTTTGTTATGATCATGTCAGACTAACTTGGTTTCCAGAAGTTGCTACCACTTAGAAAGAACAAGGTATTTTCATTTGTCATTTTTAAGGTGCAGCAACTTCACAAAATTAAGTAAATACAGCTAAATTTTGAGTAAACTTAGCAATTAAATAGAAAGTTAACATAACGTAAGATTGATAGTTACATTTACTTTCCTTTTTCAAACCGGTTTCCAGGATTATTTTTAGTAAAATCAACTTGTCAGATTTTACAGTGTGCCAGCCATCCAGATTGTGCAGCAGGGCACCCCCGCCCCTTCAGCCAAGACAGCTGGAAGGAGCTGGTGTGTCTGAGGGTGGGGAATGGGGGGGGTGTGGTAACTTTGGTTGTGGTGCTGAGCCCTTGACTTAAGAGAAGGACACCAGGAAGTGGCTCTGCATCCACACCATCCCTCCTGTCCCCCACCTTCTCCTCAACACCTTGCAGGGGGAGGAAGAGGGAGAGTGTGACGACTGGGAAAAGAAGGGAGAGGAGAGCAACTTTTGACACACACAGAGGTGTTGTCATACCATCATCATCGATTGAACTGCAGACACAGCTTTCTGAGTGGTAAGCACAGTGCACCGCATTCCTTCTCTAACCCCCCCACCCCATTTCTTTTTTCACCCCCCCTTTCCCTTTCCCCTCTCCCTCCTTCTCCTCTTCACCACGCTGCCTCCCTCCTCCGGACTTTCTCTCCGTCCTCATTCCTTCCTTCTCTATCTTCCTGCACTTAAACAGCACGGTACACACATTCTCTATGCGTTCACAAATAGTTCACCCCCACCTCTGACACATATGCACAGACATTCCTAAGACCCCTCCTCCGCATGACCCCAGAGTCTCAGCCTTACATTCAGCCCACAACGCCATCTGTGACCCAGAGAAAACTGTGTGCCGCCACCAGCCTGACCTTTTCTGTGCTTTTGTTTTGGCACTCTGACATGATCCCATGAGGTACATGCACACATACAAAAGGCACACACATGCACACAGATATTAACAGCTCCCTCTCTATAGCTGCAAAAGAAAAAAATAGCACGCCATCACACAATTTCCACTGACATCTTTTGGTCATGACACAGTGAACCACGAGTCACACATTAATCTGGACACCTGCCAGCACAACAAGGGTCAAAACTGGACCAATAGGAGGCAACTTAACCCTATGTAACCTGGTTGGAAATCAGTTTTCTTGTGCTGCCTTCAAATGCTATTCACAAACTGTTTTACCCTTTTAAACCCGAGTAAATTGGTTTGATATATTTGAAAAACACGGGGGAAAACGTAATGACCAACTTGGCAAGAAATGTCCCACAAACTGCAAGAAATTAGTCAAAGGTGACAAAGAAAATGATGTGAAAATTAACTGAAAATAGTTTTACAAAAGGGATGACAGCTATTATAGAATTATCAAAAAACTATGGAAAAATGTCCAGAAAGCTTTATTTATAATCATAATAATTAGGTTTAAAGATTATTTTATGAAGAAAAAAAATCTACATGTATTTTTTAATTTTCTGCATTTTTTTTGCATTTCTATCTGTTTTTAACTTTTATTTTTTATGTCCATCTATTTATTTATTGCATATTTTCAGTCATTTTCTTCCAACTTTTCACTAATTTCTTGCTATTTTGTGGACCATGTGTTGTTAAGATGCCCACTGTCGTCTTTCCGTGTTTTTAAAAGAAATAAAATCAATTTGCTCAGTTTTCAAGGGGTTAAACGAAAACACTATGTGCAGCTGCATGTGTCTGTCTATGTGTTTGTGCTTTTGTGCCAAATCAAGAGCTGTAGTTAAGCAGGTCATTGACTAAGATGGGGATTATCAATGCTTGGAAACTGTAACACCCCTCCCATAAACATCCTCAATACCTTAATCCTGCAATCATCATCCTGCATAATAATAACAATAATATACACATGCACTGTAGTACATGCCTCCCCCCACAAACAGTTACTTAATTTGGAGAAAAACATTTTTGTTTGCCTTATAAAACCAGCCTTGTCTGTGTTACACTCCTGCGAGGACACGTCCAAACTAATGGGCAAACTGTTATTCTTGGTGTAATAAATCACACCCTTGTTTCAAGTTTAGGAGTCATCATCTGACTTTCCTCCTGTTCACAGTAGTCCCAGTGACAAATGAGTCTGTCAGTAAGTGTTTTCACGCAATACACTTTGCACAATGCCACCCTTTGAACACCTAATGTATGAATGGATCTACAGATCAATATGAATATTTCTTAGTACATCATGTGATATTTGACTCCTGGGACTAAAGCTCTTACCTTGGCCATGCAACATGTGGCAGCTGCTGCCGAGAAGGAGCAAGAGGAAAAGAGGCGGACACCGGCTCCCACTCCGGGCCGTCCCTGTCCCCATCATCATCATCATCATCCCTGCAGCGGGTCTCTCCACACGCTCCGCGGACCCCTCGGGGCAGCAAATCCCTGGTTTCATCATGCGGGAGAGGGGACCAATAGTGTGCTTTGCTGCTGCAACTCTCTCTGTCCTGCGCACGTAAGGGAAGAAGTCCGGGCGGAGAGAGGACCGGGCTCCGGGCTCTGCGCTCCCGGTGAAGCGAAGCTCAGAGCTCCGGGAGTTCACCGCTGTCAACGCAGACAAGCTCCCCGCTCTGACTCTCCTGCTCCGGTGTCCAAAACTCAGCAGGCGGCGGGAGGAGAAAGCAAAGGGGGGTCGCCTCAGTAGCTGAAAGACTTTCCCTCACTCTCTCACGGTGTAACGACACGGTTATCTGTGTCTGCTGTGGCGGAGTCCGTGTGTTTCTGCGCCCGGCGATACCTCATTTTCATTTGGATTGATCCGAGCAAGGAATTAATACATTTGAGTGTGTTTTATCGGCTTATTCTCTGCTATCGACCTCAAATCCGCGCTTGTTTTGGTGTCTTCACCGGGGATTTGTCCCGCGGATCATTTGGCTGTTTAGATTAACACAGAAGCGATAAAACACGTAAATTATCCAACCATGCTTTTGTGTGTGTGTGCTCTAAAAATCAATCCAGTAATTGATTTTGCTGGTTTTGAGTGCACACAACTCTCCTTTTCCCCGCAAGTATGGTGATGGAGAAGCTGCCGTCTGTTTCATCTGAAGTTAGAAATCCACTCTCCCAGAAGGGGTACTCTTCCCTCGAATACAAGATAGGCTAACTTGCCGGGGCATCGGATTACACGGAAAAATTACACAACAGGTTAGCCAAAAAAAATGAAAACGCTTTACAAGTTTCCCGACAGAGAGCTTTCTGTCCTACCTTTACTGCACCGGTTCAGAGGAGTTAGCTCGAGCCAAAAAGTAACAGTCGGCTTCAACTGGGAAAAAAACGGCCGTTACAGAGACGTTACTCTCACTGCCGCTACTGCGACACTGGAGCCTCTCGCTCTTTATCCAGAGTCTTCAACGGTCCTCCAAAAAAAAGTCCACCCGAAGCTTAATTTCAAAAACGCCTTATCGTTATCCGTTCACACTCACGGGAGTTTTTGTCAACAGTTACCGGCGTTGTGGCCGTTTTGCTCCGTCACTCGGCACCCTGTTGAGGCTTGGGGAGCCGACTGAGGCGATGCGTCTCCCTCAACTGAACACCTGCCACCCTCCTCGACACACCAAGGGGAGAGAGAGGGCTCTTGTTTCGCCCTCTTCAGCTGCTCTTTCGGTCTTCTGCGAAAGCACACTTAAGAATTTCACGGTCTGAATTTACTTTTTTTTCACTAATATTCCCGTTTCTTTGCTCGGTGTCTCCGTTAATCTCCCCCTCGATCTATCCCAAACTCAAAAAACTAAACTTCCATTCACTATCATCCGTCGCCCCTGATTGGTCGAGCCGATAGCTCCCGCTGTTCCTATTGGACAGCCCGAACCAGGGGGCGGGAAGTAATGCCAGCACTGAGAGCGTGGTGGACGGCGCCCCCAAACCCTTCAACACACAGAAACGTGTCTGGAGGAAGTTTTGAGACATTTTTCCTCAAAATATGGCCAACCAGTCATCCATTCAAAGTTTTTAAAGGCGTCACATTTTTTTTATTATACATTACTTACACCAGAGAATGTGTGCGTCTAAGTAGTAGTAAGAGACTGCAGCAGGCTACACTCAGAAGGATAAAGCTTAGGGCAGGGATACTCAATTTGTTGTGCTTTTAGGGTGGGCGGACTTTTGCAAAATTACAGAAGGCCAAGGGTCTGTAGCAGCAGCCCCATACATGTTTCTAGGATTTTAGGACATTTCTACGATTTTAGGACATTTACAGGATTTGCAGACATATCTAGGAGTTAAGGAAATTTCCAGGATTTTAGGACATTTCCAGGATCAAACAGTATTTCCAGGATTTGAGGACCTTTCAAGGATATGAGGACATTTCTCAGATTTTAGGATGTCTCCAGGATTTTAGGATATTTCTAGGATGTTAGGATCTGAAGACATTCCGAGGATTTCAGGATGTTTCTGGGATTTTAGGAGATTTCTATAATGTTAGGACATAACTAATAACTAATAGGACATAACTTAGGGCTTAACTAGTATGCGGGGGATCCTCCACTGCCTTTTTTCCTAAAAAAAAGACAAGCTCTATTTTAATGCTCTGGTACCTTTTGTATACTAAAAGTACAAAAACAATTTCCAGTGTGAATCATTTTATATCTATTTTGAATTGGAAAATAGCTAGGGGGCCACCCAGCAGGCACCCGCCACTCTTTTAGGGCCCGTTTAAGCCCATGGGCTGCAAATTAAGTATTACTGGCCTAGAAGTTTGTTTTTTTTTTTACCTCGCTTACTTCAAAGAACTTTAACTATGTTGTTTTAGTGAAGAAGAACTCTCTGATACACCACTGGTGGTCCAAACACACGTACATGCTTCATTGCAAAATAAGTGCCCGCAGCTATACTACTGATAGCCTAGTTTCTTCCATGGTGAGGGTCATTAAATGGCACATTAATATTAAAGCCTACAACACAGTGACCTTATCTTTTATTGCCTCAATAAATCCTCAGAGGCAGTCTTTCCAAGCCCCTGAGTGGTCAAATAGTCTCCCCACGTCGTCTAGCTGTCCCCAACACATCCTCTTCAACAAGCACCTTCACCTTAGTCATCCATTTATCTTTTCCATCCAGGCTCATTTGGATATTGGCTTCATACTCTCTGTTTCCAGTGAAGTGGCCATGATGCTATTTGGAGTTTCCATGAAATGGTTTGCAAGTCAATCTGCAGTGCCAAACCTCAGAGGTTCCTCTAGATTCCACATTAAAACACCAAAATCCCCGTCTTCTACCTCAAAACTGCTATTAGAATTAAGTTTGGATTTATGCACATTAATGAGATAACCTTAATACAAGAGTATATAAACATAAGAAATGTAGATGACTCATGTGAGTTACATGCCATGGGTTTTCCAGCCTGTGAAAGTTAACAAATAAAAGTGGCTGTGAAATGAAGCCAGTGCTGAGGTGTCAATAACTGCAATACATCAAATACGGACTCGCTGGCTCCAAAACAGAGTAAATATCCATAGATCTCCATGTTTAAATGTCTAACAATGTCATTGTCCCAGTTAAAAGCACCCTGGAGAATTTGTTAACAAAGTATCCATCATGGTAGTTGTCAATATGCCCCCTCTCAGCTAGTTGCTACTGTATCATCTTCAGGTTGACCTATTATGTTATATACCAAACGAGTTAGCGCCGACAAATGGGTTAATGTTGAGCAGTGAAAACATGGATAGCTATTTGGTGCTGTACATTTCGAACGTACTCTATTACGTTTTGTTGATAACTTTGTCTTGTTTTGTTTTCCTCCCCTCTTTGTAATTTGTTTTTCCGGGGTTTCTTCCAAAAATTTATGTTTGACTTCCGGGTCAAAGCCCAGCACAGGGACTAAGGAGCACGCTGAACGCCTAGGCCAGTTCAGGTCTAGTTGAGGTATATACACGAAAGAGTAAAATCAACCTCCAACAGCATTATTAGGTGTGTTACGTTTTTTTTTACATTAGGCACATGATTTTTATGTAGCGTGCCCCAGCATGATTGCCCCCCCCGCCCCCCCTTGTCCTCTGCAGGTCAGCTTTCACATTAGTAACACTGTTCTGTGCCAGAAACACAGTACACTGGCTTTTACAGACAGGAGGCCTTGAGGAATGGCATTACAGCTCTACTCACTGACTGCAACTTGTGGTCATCCATAAGGTGAGAAACAGACCAGCAGTTGATGAGAATATTCTCTATTGATTTCTGCAGTGCATTTTAAAAATGTGGGCAAGCTACCTAACCAGTGTGAGAAGTTATGTTATCATAATGGCAATGACCGCAGCACACACACGTACAGGCACGGTTGCTTTCACAACACCTGTGGACTGAAATCAAGTACACATGAAGCATGCCCTAGACCACCTTTTCAAGCAGACTCTGTCCGGTACACTTGTGTTCACATTAATCAAATCAACTGGACTTCAGGGTCAAGTGTACTCGGATCCGGGCACAGGTCTCAAACCCACCCTTTGTCAGACTTTGAGAAATTTGTTAGTAAGGGGCTCCCCTGGTAGAGTGGGTGCCCCACGTACATAGTCTGTGTCCTTGCTGCAACGGCCACAGTTCCAGTCCACCCTCAGCCCTTTGCTGCATGTCATTTCTCTCTCTCTCTCCCTCCTTTCATGCTATAGCTCTCCTGTATAATAAAGACCAAAAACACAAAAAAAATTCTTAAAAACAAATTTCTTGGTATGATTTCAGTCACACTAACATCTTTACATGCTTTTAAAAAGTTCATTTCAGTTGGACTATGACAATACTTCGACTTCGACTGTAGAGCAACACAGTGGACTCTAGGACATGCTCTGTATGTAGATACAAACGGCCTCTAAGGCAACGAAAACACAACTATTCTTATTTTCAGATATTACACATTAACCTTTAAACACTCTGTGAACATTGAACTCTTAAATTAGCTCTTTAGAGCAGTCTTAGTTTGATCAATACAGGCCCTGCCTAATCCTGATGATCACCTATAGGAGATTTCCAACCTATAGGAGTGACAGTGGGGAACATCTTCAGGAAAAATGGATTTCGACCCTCCTGTAAAGTTTCAGAGAATCGTATAAACTCTGCCCAGGTGCACTGAAGCTGTTCTGACAGCTTGAAGTGACCTAACACCCTAACTTTATGTTGGTTTTGTCACTCATCCGTATTTCTGTCAGAAATGTAACTGAGAGCCTGGTGCAGTGGCACCAGCAGGGCCTTTAATTGCTTTCTATATGTCAGCCATCTTGCCGCTCTTCACCATATTTTGCTTGACTGCACAATGCAAAAAAACTCTCTGCAACAGCTCCCTGTCAAACTCTGCATTCCCTCAGAGATTATTTTCCTCACCTACGAGGTGCAAAAAAATTCAGCAACTACACATCTGGCTGACCTGTTTGTCCTCTCTGCTCACCCAGTGGTCTTTGCACCTTTGGATCTTGGCCTCCTTGCCGCCCTCTTAGTCACCTCAACCTATCTCCACACCAGGCAGGCAGCGATGTGTTTGGAGACAGCGACAGACTGCTCCTAAACTTTGGATGTCTGCCAGTTGCCATGATACCGTCACCATTTACACAATTTTCAAGCTCAGGCACAACTGTGGGTTTTGTCTCTTTCACAGTTACTTTCATTTGTTTGCAACAATGATTTTTAAAACAGCCTTCTTTCCCACTTTGTGTGGTGCCCTTGAGTTTAAGCAAGGTTTTTTTTTTTAATGGAATATATTACCAAGCTCTAAATATAATTATGCCCATGTCACCTCTGACCTCCGCTTCTTCAAACTGTGTCTGGCTTCTTCCTGCGTTCAATGACTCCACATTCCTAATAAAGCTGTCTCCTGTTTTTACCTCTAGTCTCTGTCCTGTTCAAGGGGAGGCAGGTCATGGATATTGCAGTAATGTTATGTGAATGAATGTAAGCAGCATTTTAACACATTTAGCTGCAGGGAGAAATGTTCTTCAGAACTGACTCGAATCATAAATTGAAAGAGGGCTGGAAATTCATAAAGGAATATGTTCGAGGTAATAAGTTGTCCATATTTTGCCCCCTGGTGTATCAGGGTAGATTTTATTTGATAAGAAAAAAAACCTGTAAAAAGTAATGATTTCAAAGTGTAAAAATTCTGTTCGGTTATTCCTATAAAATACCATTTACCCACTCTGCCCTGTAACTATTTATGAAAAGGAACAACATACCCAGAGCTAAAAAGTACAGAACCAAGGCTTAATGAATGAGTGCTGACATTTTAGGGGGAGTCTCATATGCCTAATCTTATAAGGGAAGTAAAAATCATATTTCCACATTAATCAATCATATTGAAGAATTATGTCGTTTTTGTTTTTAACATATTCATTGTATTCATAGTGTTCAATGCAGAAATGCAATGAGATAATTCATCTATGTAATGTTTATTTTTATATGGATAGCACAGACCAATACCGCATTTATAGACCAAGCTAGATTTCAAACCCATCCCTTTATAGGCCTTTGTACTAATATTCATCTATATAGGAAAACACACAGAACAACACAAACACACACAATGTCACAATGAAAACACAATAAAAAATCAGCATTCATAAGTCTACAATGAGCAATGCAGGAGGTGAGATCTCATTTGGTCCCTATCCATAATTTAACATTTTTAACATTACTGATTATCACCTAAAGAAACCAGATTACTGGAGCAGCTTGTGATCAAAACATTAATAAAACATAATGTAATGATATGAAAAGATCATTAAAAGGCATTAAACTGTGGGTAGCACTGAACTGTAATACCATCAGTACAATCTGATGAGTTTAAATGTTTGTAAATATGCTTTTGCAACCCTACTCACCATTTTTACATTTTGAACCTCATATACATAATAAAATCCCAGCTCTATCACCAGAATAATATTCTCACTGTACATATCTTCACTATGCGTATGCTGCATTTCATATGTTGCAAATGTTAAAAAACATCACATTTCAATTTTCCATTTCGTGTGCTGTGACAAAACTATGGCTTATGTGTGGTTTGGTGAAGGCAAGAAAAGCCCCACTTGGTTAGTGTTAGGCCAACATGTCATTTTGGCTACAAATAATGATTTGGTCTCTGCAAACGCAGCTGGACATGTCCCGAACTCTCGTTAAAATACACAACGTTTTTTTGGTCTCAAACAGTGGTCCACTGCAGTCTGCATTTTGCCTCACAGCATCCACCATCCCCTCAGGATGAGAAACTCAGCTCATAAACTGAATTACGTCTAGTGGATGAAACATAAAGGTAAATGCAACGTAACTGTGATCTGCAGGAATGTGAAATTACAATACATTTTTTTTCTGGTGACTGGTCTGTATAGTATTTACTTGTGACACTATGTTCTAAACCCCAAATTTACTTATAGGGCTTTCAGCGCTGACATGTTTATCGTGATCCAATTAAGGTCCGTAAATAATGTGCGTCTTTCTTTCTTTGTTTTTTTTAAATCGTGTTAATCGTCAGCCAACATTCCTGTCTAAGAGGCTGTATCAGGCCGAGTTTTAAAGCTAGAGTGATGATGCTGGTATCATATGAAACTAGAAGACCTGAGGAATCCAGTGGTACCAATTATGTCATGTCATGCTAACTTCTCAGGAAGGGGGTTAGATAATGCTCCAAAGTTAGGCTAAACTTAAGCAATGGAAAAACAGCATGGCACTGGGTCCCTTGACCTCTGACCTCCAGATATCTGAATGAAAATGGGTTCTGTGGGTACCCATGAGTCTCTCTTTAAAGACACGCCCACTTTATGTTAGTCCCATGCAATTTTTTGCTGTCATCTGATTCCTAATCTTTTTATTTTGTTCTTTATTTCTATTGTCTGTTACCTGCTATGGTCTACGGATGTAAATTAGCAGTCCTGCTAACTCTGGCATGTTTACATTTGTATCTTATACTGACGTTCATAAATATGCTGTGTCCCTTTTAAATAAATAAATAAGAATTGATTCACCTTGTCAATATAGAATTTAAAACTATTTTGAAATGCAAAATAATGGAATTGAAAACAGGTGATTAAAAATGTGATTAATCGCGATTAACTGTTGAAATTTTGCAATTAATTTCGATTTCAATAATTAATTGTTTAACAGCCCTATATACATCCTGTTTAAGAGCTTTCAATGGATTCAGTTGTCTTCATCAAATGGAAGTGAAACATGGATATATGGTATAGACTGTTGTTGCGTGACCAAAGTTCCTCACTCACATTATGACCTCTAAGCAAGTTCATTGGCTGGATAAAGCCATGAAATCAAAAGCTATAGGAAACGTAGTAAATAAACCTTTAGTTTAGGATATCCTATACGTGTTCCCGAGGTCACGTTGAGCCTCCATTCTCAAATGAAGTTCTTGTTATCCGTACTCATTATCTCTAACAAGAACACACGAGAGCGCACACAAACAGTTGATAGGAAAATAAATGTCACATTCAATTAAAAAAATTAAAAAGAAATGTTTTGAAATTAAACCCACTGTGGCTTTGAATCATTCCTTCAAGCATTAATTTTGCATAACACTATTTTGGTTATTTTGTAATATGTCCAGTTCTTATTAGCCATTCAAGTCACACACACACACACACACACACACACACACAGATACACAGATACACACTCATGCACACCCTCAGCGGGTTATCTGGTTCCAATACACAGACTGAGTGCTCACGGGTTCTAACTCTGAAGCCAATTTACCTTCCAATTACCTGTGTATCCAGTACAATTACCACTGCATTTTCTACCCTCAATCCATCTATTGCTCGCTATCACCAAAGCATCCTGTTATGACTTCTCACCCAGAGAGAGACACATATAATTACAAACGCACACACACAAACATACACACACACACACGCACACATTTGCGTACACGATATTCATTTTGTAAATGCACCTCAGATGGATATCTAACCTGACATGTGCATGGACATCTCTCGAAAAGCATCTAGCTACATCTGCCCAACAAAACACTCTCCTCTCAATCTGCACTCTCACCCACACTCTCACTGTCCGACGCACACATGCACACCCACACACAGACATCCCCACACACCCTAACACTCCCGCTCTCTCTTCAACACGCCAATGGCGAGATGACCTCGGCAAAGGTCTCTGTGATTGGGCTGAACGATGACACCAATCTCCGTTATCCTCACAGAGGCAAACATTGGGACTGTCCCCTGTCTCTTTAACACCTGTTTGACTAGGCTAATGACTTCTGTCCTGGCAATCAACACAATGCTGCGTGCACACAAACACACACACGCATACCGGCGCATGCAGAGCTAATGAGCAGCTTCCTGCAGCTCGAGCTGTCATCGTGGTGGAGAGAGATAATGTCAATATTAACTGACCTGTCATAGCAGTGGAGTGCTGGGAGGATGCACACAATGGGAAAGTGGCTGCAGACATAGACAGACAGGGATTTTAAAGCATAACTGTGTGACATCAATTGCTTATTCTTGTTGCTTTTGGAACTCTTGTTCCCATCAGCACAAAGCCTGTTTTTTTGTAAACTGCTCTTTCACCATCATGTAATTGCTGCAGGGTGCTGGATATGAATCAAGCTTCAACGCAGCGTGTGTGCCACACCTAGTTACATTGCACAGTCCCCATCAATACAACATGCATCCTCTGTTGTGTTCAGAAACATACAGCAAAGGGACACTATGACGCACTTTTATTTGAGACTTTGGTTGCTGCCATAATGTGATGTCAAGGCCATGTGGAACCTAAAGGTGCTCATTTGTTGTGAAGAGTTGTGTGCGTGTGTGTGTGTGTGTGTTTACAGTATGTTGACTTATGAGCTTAAATGCATTTGTGAACAAGAATCTTTGCTGACCTCGATAACTGCCTTCTCTTGTTTGTGAAAAATGTAATCACTGAGAAAGACACATTAAAAGCTGCTAAACAGAATGAATAGAAGTCCTTTTTTTTTCTAATCGAACACACTCACAATGGCTCGGCTGGATGGTTTGTGAGTCTCTCTTTGTATGTGTGCAACTGCGTGGGTTATTGTTTGGTTTCAATGTAGCCCAGGGTGAAACTGCATTCTTGCATTTCAGGCAGATGGAAACTTGATCCCCAAAAACCAGTGGCTCCACCTGTTATCCAAGCTATCTCCTGGGGCTAAAAGAGAGGGTGAGGGTGCACCAAGAAGAAAGAGCAGGAATGAGGGTGAGCTGAGGGTAGCGGGAAGCCTTTCATGTGAAAAAAGGGAGCGAGTAAGGAAATGAAGAGGGAATTGTAAGGAGTTAGGTCACACCTGTAGCGGACTCAAAGAGACAGGGAGGGATGAGGGGATAAGTGTAACACCAGTGGGAGAAAGGGAGGATCGGTATGGAGAGGGAGCACTTTTTAGTGAGTCAAGCAGATAGAAAGGGGTGTGAAAATCACAGCCTAAGCTTTCAGTGCTCTTTTATGAAAGGAGAATGAAGAAAAGTAAGTGAGAAAGCAGAAAGAGCTGCTATTGAAGTTAGAGAAGGGAAATATAACCAATGATTTCAGGGTCATTGTGTGGACTGAGCAGAGAGAAATACAAAACGAAAGGCTCAAACTGTGGCTCTATGAATTTTTTTGTTTGTTTTACTTTCTTTGTGTGTGTGTGCTTGATCTCTTAGCTCCTACCGTGTGTCATCCCTGCAGCAACAAAGCGGACAGTTAATCTAGAGCTTCGCCTCATCTCATGCTGGCCAGCCCCTCGTGTGTTCGGCCTGACTCCACGGCCTCACAGCTGGTCCAGTGTGGACTTCTGGGATCGAGCTCTGAAGCTCAACTCGGTGCACCTGTAATCACATTCAATTATCCAGCATTACACTGTGGAAGAGAAGGAAAAAGTGTTGACTCACTGTACAATCATAACCAACACATGAAAGAAAAGCAAACACAAGAGGAACAAAAAACAGACCTCAAACTGCTCAAGAGTAAAAGGAGGTCATGCAAAACCAAAAACCACTTAATTTGTTTGCGTGCCTGTTCTTGCCCAAACAGGACTGTAAGAGCATGTGTTCCCGCACACACTTGCAGGAGGGGATGCCCAAAGGCACTCTCTGCTGGCCCTTCCAGTCTACAGGGTGTGGACGGCGTTGCACAGAAAACTGATGCCATGCCCGGAGGGAAACACACCATGAGCTTTCATTTTCCTCTTTTCCATCCAGCCATCTCTTGCTCTTCCTCTCTACCTCACTGCCCTTTACTCATCCTCACCCAGACTCACTTTTTTTTTTTTTTACAACCAATTCCATCTTCCCCCATATATAACTTTTCTACTCCCTGTGGGGATGGCAAACTCTTAATTTTCCTCTTGCATTTCCAGCTCCTCCCGTCTTATTTCACATATATTTGTCTTATGTAATGTTAATACAACAGTATGACTGCAAAGCAGCATAACATATGGCACACCTTCATGCACAAAGACAGGCACAAACTTAATGAACAGTATGTGAGGTGTGAAAGCGGATGAACAGCATGCAAGCGCTCCTTCAGTGTTTTAAAAATACCTTTACTAACTTTATCCTCTCTGTAGGGTGCTTGCAGAGGAATACACATCAAAAAACACCTCGGAATAGAAACACAATTTAATACCACAAAGACTCATTTATGAGTGTAGCACATAACAATGACTGACGTATGTAAATTAATTCCTCCTGCAGCTCACTATTGATGAGGAGGAATAGGGAGAACTTGTTTTAAGGTCAGATCAGCACAGATTGGTTATTTTTGTTTCACAAAACATGGATTTTAAATGCGGAACAGAGATAACCGGGATCAGACAGAAGTTCCTCGGCGTCCTGACCTTTAATAGCTGATCCAGGCCCATCAGTTTTACAGCTATTAATTTGCTTAGTGTTAATTACTGTGCTGGGCATGCTTTCATTAGACTGGATCATTATATTGCTTCATTCTTTTTGGCCCCAGTCAATACACTGCAGCACAAACTAGAGCTCTGAGACACGCCAGTATCAAGTTTTACAAGTGATCAATATGTATATTTGGACGCTAACAGAAGTTGATGGTGTCCAGTGTGGTTATTGATAAGAGTAATGCAGCCAGAAAATACAGACGTGAGACCACCATTACAGAAATATATATCACTGAAATTATATTTTAAAAAGTTGATGCTCTAATTCAAAGAACAATTTATGTATGCATGTATGAAAAAGAAAAAAACATGTTCTTCCTACACAACAATGTTCTTGATTATGACGAAAGCAAACCACTGTAATTAATGTAAATACTGTCGGAAAAAATCACAAAAGCTCTGCATGGCTTTTGCCACTGCTAAACCTGCACAAGCAAGACAAAAGAAACAATGTAATACTCACACAACCATAAAGAATGAAATGTGACCTTGAATGCATTACCAAACAAATAGAGTCTTTGTGTTCATGTGCTATTTGCAAGTATTTTAAACCTGATAATATGCATGCGTGCAGCGTAACATTGGCCTGTTTCTCTGCATATGAGCATCACTGAAAAACCACTACAATTCATAAAGATCAGGGCTAATAGCTACCCAGTGGCAATCTATGGGGCTGAAAATAAAAGCCAACCCAAAGTGCCAACAACTGCAGTTCCTCGAATGGCCACTTGAGGCTGGCTCCTGAAATAAGTCACTCCCCCTAAATGCTCTTGTTAAAATGCAAAAATTAAAAGCAGAGAAAAACATGTTTACAGCCAGGTACCTCTGTAGCTAATTTAAAAATTCATGATAAAGGTTCAGGGGTTGAATTTTTATATAACTGACACATTTATTTGAATTTCCTCTCTGGGGATCAATAAAGGATTACCTTATCTTATCTTATCTTATCTTATATTTCATTTCATTTAGGCTTACAGTTATGCATAGTTATGGGTGGGGCCGCTTTACTGACAGGTTGTCTGTGAGGCACAGCTACAGTCTGTGAGTCAGACAAGTCCTGACCCCTCAACAGCTCCACCCCCTAATTGCAATCTGACGCAAAACGGGGCAAAACTTTATGGGCTTGTTCGTACTGTTATATTATGAGCATAATATCTTTTGTGACTCTGACCTTGAGAGGGCGCAGAGAGTGGTTTCAAGTGATGCACATTATATCTTGCTATCAGTGGCCACGGTCCATTCTTTATGAATTTGCCCCTGTATCTTCTTTAGTTTATAACTGGCTTCAAATATTGTTAGAGTAGAAAGTGTACTTTTTGTGCACTTAAAAGGAAACATTTGACAATTTAACTGATTTTCAGGCACAGTTAAAAGAGAGGATGAAAACCACTCTAATGTCTGTACAGATAATATGAAGCTAATGTTAGCAGCTAATTAGCTTAGCTTACCGCCTCCTTCTGTCACCTCCTCTAAAGCTCACTAATTAGCACATTATGTCTTGTTGTTTATTCCGTACAAAAGCCAAAGTATAAAAACAGCAATTTGCAGTTTCAAGGCGGTTATGTGCCAGACTATTTCTTGGCTTTGAGAAGTTGCCAGACAACCAGTGGTGACTCCGGAAAGTTACCGGTCCCAGTTAAAGATCATCCAGTATAAAACTTCCTGTAAAACTGTCCTTTTCTCATTTATTTTTGTGCAGATTAAACAAACAAGATGTAACGTGTTAATGTGTGAGTTTTAGAAGAGTTGGAAGACATATTTCATTACAATTGGAAACAGCCAGTCTAACTGTTTCCCTGTTTCTTGTTGTTGTGCTATGCTAAGCTAATCTTCATATTTACCATACAGACAGAGGTGCTATAAATCTGAAAATCTAAATCTCAGTCCGAAAGCAAGTGAGCATTTTTCCAGAAACATTACAATCTTCTTTTAATCTAACACGAGTGCTTGTATGTCCATGATTGTGTTTTAGGGGCTAAGAGAAACCTATGCACTTTCTTGCCGTTATGCATGAAGGCATGACCGCAGGGTTACACCGCACACACACCAACTGACAGACACGTATTTACACTGAACATGCATGCACCTGGCTGAGCTGGTCACTGGTGCATATGCACCCCTGACATGCTTTCTACATGCACATCTGTCACAGATGCACATCACAGCACCGCGTCACCCCCCGACATCTCCTGCTCCTGCCCTCCGTGCGTCTCCTACTCACTCTGCTGAAGCACACACATGCTGCCTTCAGTGCAGTTGTCAGAAAAATTCAGCTGGGAGTTGAGCGCACGTCAAAGACCCAACAAAGTGAACAACATGGATCAACAAGGAAAGAAAGTGCTTCCTGTTGTATCCGAGTTGCCTATACATGACAGGATGAACTTTACTATTTATAATACTGTAAAAAGCATTTAAATAGACTCACTAACATGCGATGTGTATCATTCTGTTGCTGAAGCATGAAGCATCTATGACGTGAATGCAACCTTTTATTCTCTCTTTTCATGACCAGAAGTCCTTGAATGCATGGTCAGTTATATCTGCGATCTATCTCTCTTCACTGTACTCTCAGATAAGAGCTTCTGAGGCCTTGAAGGCAGAAACAACAAACCGAACTGAGAAGATGAGAGAGTGACACTTGGGTCCTTGTCTGAAGATGTGCATGAGGCAAAGCTGTGTGAGAAAAAGGGTGAAAGGTGCAAGGTGGAGGACATCTTCATCTCTCATCTCCTCTAACTCTCATCTCCTATTGGGCCACAGAGCCACACTGCCCCCCTCAGGCCAGCCAATCCTCCATCCATCTCTGTAGAAACTTTTCTGCTAAAAAACAAAAAGAGATGAGAGCTTTGAAAAGGGTTTTTTTAACCCTTACAAACATCACATTATAGAGAATGATGACCAACAGCCTCCAGGGAGTGTGACCGCATGGGCGGGTGTGCGTGTTGGGTTACCACTGCACAGCCAGGTCAAAGGAACCAATCAGAGCCCAGCTCACTGGGTGACCCGACCCTTAAAGATCACCATGCGTGGGACGGCTGGCTGACAGCTGAAGCGGATTTCCCACGCAACCTCTCACTTCAGTCGCCACACACACATTTGTGCACGCACATATGCACAAACACACACATCCAAATTAGCTGCCAGCCGCAGCTGAACACCTGCCCTCTCACCCAGGAGAAGATTTGATTGGTTTTAGTTTTCACAAGCATTTAGGTTTAACGTGCAGCTGGAGAGTGGCATGTGTACAAGCCTCTGTGTGTGTCTGTGTGTGTGTGTGTATGTGTGTGAGAGTGGTCTCAGCTGCACTGGTGGAAAAGTAATTCAATTGAAAACACTTTATCTCACTATACATCATTCTCTCCCTTTTACCCTTCGTATACTTGCTTTGCATTCAACATTTCTCTTTGTCTCCCCCTCTCCCCTCTAAATGGTAACAATCTTCAAATGTCGCAGATCAAAAGCCCAGCTGGTCTTTACTTTTGCGGTCCAATCAGGGACTCATTTGTACCTGATATGCAGTTAAATTGCTGGTAGAAGAAGAAACAGAGAGATGTGGAACTAGATGACTAGCAGCTCCCTTAAGTGGTTGCATAAACCTCAACATGTTCACTTCCTCTCTACAGAATCCCTGCAGTCATTGTGGATGCTGTTCAGTCACACCATAGGCCTTTTTCTCAGAAAACGTTTTGACATGTCACAGTAGGAGAAGCTTGTGAATAGAATGCTGCAGGGATGTTTTTTTCTCGGCCAACACAGAAGTTAATATTGTCCTGGCTGCCTCATCAAAAAGCCAGTGGGATTTTTTTTTTTTATGGTTTTTTGGATTATTGCAGACAATAAGCTCTGTGGCAAACAAAAGTTTGATACTTACACATTTTGTTCAACAAGATTTTGTTTGTTTTCTTTTATGATTTTTAAAGCATAAATGCAATTTTCAGAAGTAAAAAGTTAACGTTAGGCTATAAACAAACTAGACTACGACTGCACGATTTAGTGTTGCTGTGTTATTACTGTTTGCATTCATGACATACCAAAAATTGTCAAAATAAATAAACAAATAATGATATCTGTGCTTAACCTTATGAAAATGCTACCCACTTAAGAACAATTTGCCCATAGCTTTAACACAACGTCAAAAGTGTTGACATGACAGTGTAGATCAACATTTCCGAACTTATTAAACAAGCATGTTATCACCCATGATGTGACAGAGCTGTATCAAATACAGTTGATTTGTCACTGACATTATGAAATTCAATGTCACATTCATTTTTTCCTTAAATAAGAAAATAAACATTCAATGACTTGCTGTAAATTTTGACAAATGTTAGGGGGAAGAGTGCAGTGGCATTGGATCAGTACTCAGCACTTAAAGATATCCAGAGTTGGGGAATCACTTTACCACACACAATAAACATGTTTACATGGTACATGCAAGAATCTATAGCTAATTTCAAAATCCAACTGTATGGGAAATAAATGTTTTATTTAACTCAACTGATTGGATTTAATAAAGGCTTAAAGTAACGCATAAATAGGGGCAGGCCGTTTTGTGTGACAGGCTGTCTGCGAGGTGTCATCATGAGTCAGATCCACCCCTCACTCCTCCACAGATACATCCTCACGTCCAAGTATGGTCACTTGTGAGTCCAAAAATCTGAGCTGGCGTCAACCAAACTGTCAAACTCGAGGCTTTAAACAGAGTTCACAAACCAATGGGTAACGTTACGGTGGCTACGTCCATTATTTTATACAGTTTGCGCTCTGGAGCTGTGCTGCCGGGATAAACACCAGTCCTTCAAAGGGCAATCCCTTATGTGGTGTTTTTGATGATGGTGGTAAAAGCATTTTCTCCTTAGGTTGAGAAGTAGTGACTGTGAAGGCCACAAAGTATGATTTACACGTGCTCTTTGTGTCCACTTGTGTCCTGTGAATGAGTAAAATTATGAAAAAACAAATCTGAATTTGTAAAAAATGATATTTGTATTGATTTGCAGTGATTTTCCTTCTAGACAACACATGGATCCAAACCATGACAGTAAAATGGAAAAACACCCGTTTATTCAGACTTTTTCTTAAATTTGTTGCCAGTCCATGGATCACAATACATTGTTGTAATCTTCTGCATCCCACCTTGACAGCATGACAGAAAAAATGTCAAAAAGCAATTTAAGTAACAGGCAATATTTAAGGGTTTAGTCTTTGATTAAGCCTCTTTATTACATTACATTATTACATTACTCACTGACTGTGTCATTTTGTATTTATCATCACTGATCATTAGGCCTGCTTAAAGGCAACTGTATTCTGATTCAAGCTTTTTCCTCTGTCACTGGACCCTCACTTCTCTGCCCTGCAACTGGCTGTGATGTATGGCACCATAGTATGTGGTTAAAAGTGCCAGCGGGAAGTGATGGAGGGGCATGTTTAGATGATAAATGACACGGACCACAGGATTAAGAGCCACCGACACAAGGAAAGGAGAAGATATGACAGTTTATGTAATATTGTGAGGCTGCAGGGTGGCATATCACACCAAATGCAGGTACAACATGGATAAAGCATATCAAATGAAATTCTCTAATAAAGTGTGTTTTCCATTGCAGATATCTGATTCCTTGTTACTTCCCTATGCTTTCCAACCTGCAGGGATGACCCCTCCATTGGGCACAAATGAACCTGTCTAGAAACAGCATTTATAAATTCAGTTAAGATTAAGATTTGAAGGAAAGTAGTTGTTTGTGTATTTTCAGTGGCTGAATTTAACCATAAACATTTTATCATATTGTAGTTTCAGATATTACAGAGAAAAATTAAATATAATGTCGGAGAACATTTTGCAGCTTGTTCATCTCATGGACTATTATCTGAATAAACCAAACCAATGGACCACGGTGGAAACATTTCACCTTGAAAAGCATGCAAGAGTACAGTGGGTAGTAAAGTCTGCAGAGGCATTAGGTACAAAAAGATCTGAAAGCTTACTGCAATATAATTAATACAAATAGTCTTTGAAAGACCTTTCAAATAGATTTGACCTTGAAAAGAAAGATTTCTTCAGATATCTTCAAGTCGGGGATGATGGTGGTACAAAAATGAAACAAATGTAAATAACTGAGGTTGACTGGAGCGTTAAATGTGAATGCCATGCTTGTAATACAATATTTTGTGACTCTAATGATAAAATTTATTCACAGAGGTTATCATAGAAAGGTTAACTTCTGGAGGCGTTGTAGTAAAAACTAGAATTACCGCCTCACAGTTGTATGACTCCACAGTGAAGTTGCACTTACAGTTTACATCCATATCAGTAAAACAGGGATGCTTCACACACATCTTCCCCCCTGGCAGCACAGAGGATCTACACAATCAGCTCAGTTTTAAGGTGGGCACCCAAAATTAGTGTCACCATTTAGTATCCGACCAAATGACTCTCCCTCTGTTTAGTTATGAGTAATGGCAAGAAAAGTGTTTTTGCAGAACATTATGATTTCACAGTGAAGCTGACGTTTGACCTTTTAGATGTAACATTTAATCACCGCATCATTATATCGTATTAGACATTCTCATGAAATGTTGTCATAACTGGCATATCAGTTCTTGCGTAATGGTCAAAAAGATGTTTTTTGAGGGTCACAGTGACGTTGACCGTTGATTAGAACTAAATTCTAATCAGTTCATTCTTGAGCCCAAATGCTCCTTTAAGACCGTCTTGAGATATTGTATTCATGAGAATGAAATGGACACAAGGTTACAGTGACCATGACCTTTGACCTCCAAAATCTAATCAGTTCATTCTCAAGTCAAAGTGCACGCTTGTGCCAGATTTGAAGAAATTCCCTCATAAGTAAATAGCTGACTTTCCTTTATCTATTTATTTCTGGGCTTGCCCTTTAAATTTTCCATGCTGGCAAGACTTTGCAAAAGAAATAATGCAACTCTCTAGAATACAAGTTAATTGCTCTTTTGTCACATAACACCTGGACTAAATCCCAGACAAACTCATGAGTCAGGATGAAGACCTCTTAAAAATACTTTTGGCTGCTACCAAGAAAGCCATTACACGGAAATGACTGCAGCCAAACCCTCCATCAAAAGACTACTGGACTGCAACTGTCAACAAAATAAACTGCATGCTGAAATTGACATTAACCTTAAGACCGTGGTATGTATGTGAAATAATAATTTTTATGATGATGAAAATGTAATTTCTTTCAAGAAGTATTTGCTAATAATATATACTTTATATTTTAAAAAGACACAATTGCCACAAGATCAATGTAAAGGGTCACGAGATGATTGAGAAGATATAAAAGACAAAAAAAGTTTTTCTGACTTTATACTTCTCCTCAGTTTAACCTTGTAGAAAAAAAAAGAAATATGAGATAGTTTTAATCTCCTCAGGCGTCCACAGGCATCTCAAATGTAATAATCCAAAAATAACTTTGTGGTGGAAATGAAAAAAACAATGGGTCTCACTGAGTAAGGTTTTCTTAATTCTCTTATATTTGCACTTGCACACTGCAGTAAGTGGAAAACAAGAAAATTACACAGGATTCATGAAACATGCACTGACAGCCAAGTCTGTTACGTACTGAAGTATGTTGATCAATTGTACTTGATCTTAAATTGGACACATGTGCAAGGTAATTTTCTATTAGCATAGGAAAATGCCCCACTAAACACATATAATGGCAGCAGAGTTAGTGTCTTGTGCAAACCAAACACTAACAACAGGTAACACTGAAGTCAGACAAAGGAAGAAAAGAAGTGTGCATCTGTTTCTGTAAAAATTCCTCCTGCAGACTCACAGGGTTGATAGCACAAGGTGTTGCAAGCTGGGGTAGTAGCGGAAACCCCTGATCACCCGAATTAAAAGTTGGATTGATGTTGAAAGGTATTAATGCCAAGTTATGAATTTTCTATCCTATTATAACACTTACTAATAAGACATTTATCTCCAGCAGCACCTTTCACAGCACAAAATGGAAACTGGCTTTTGTTAGTTCGGGCTTTTGTGTAGTCTCGGACACTCTTGAAATTTGACTCTCACCTAGGAACAAACAGGAAGTACGCATGTTTTAATCAATGCCATAAATGTTCTTAACACTTTAATAAAGGACATTAAGCAAACAGCCACAAAAGATCATGGTTGGTATTATCCCATTTGAATAGATTTAAAATAAAAACAATAATAGCCAGAGCATTCATTCTTTTTGCAGCAGCTAAGGCCTCTGTCTTTCCTGCCATCACATTGTGCACTTGTACAATGTTTGGTGCAAAACCACATGAAGCTGTGCAGTGCCAACAGAGCAATAAATTATGAACCTATCACAACAACTTTGCACTTTGCCCTGAAAAAAAGAAGCATATCTAAAAAAAAAATACATACATGTGTTTTTTTTTTCTTATTTTGTAAAATGTGATGATAAACTTTAGATTTTTGTCTTTATTTCAATAATTTTGTCAATTCCTGTGGTATATTTACTTATATAGCCTTTTAGCTAATGTACAGATTTTAGGGATATGAAGCATCTGAAGATATTCCAAGAAATTACATCACAATAACCATTTCTATTGAGGTTCAAAAGGTGAAATCGATTACACACACAATTTAAGGTCAAATCTTTCTGAATTTACAATTCACACGAGGCCCAATGTGAATTACTTTTACTTAATATTATATCTACATAATTGTCAACAGGTACATTTATAAGTTGCAGTATCATCAAGAGTATTATTTCTGTTTTTGTCTCTTTTACTTCACTGAAAATGGAGAAACAATCAATGTAATACATAAAACATTAACAAGTTTGTATTACAATGTAATACAAACTTGTTAATGTTTTATCAAGATGCACTTGTACGTACATCCTCCACTCTTACATTTGTACTCACACAAACACACTATCTATTTTTATTATTTGTTGTTGTTTTTTCCATTTAGCTATTAAGGACATCTTCTGTTTGAAGTAATGAAAAAATTTTTGTGTGTGTGTGTGTGTGTGTGTGTGTGTGTGTGTGTGTGTGTGTGTTCAGTTTGAGTATGTGTGAAATGAACTTCTTGCCTCCAGGGAGAGGTGGCCTGCTAACAGAGATTAGTTTACATCATCCCCCCTTTCAATCTTCCCTCTGTTTCTGTAGCATTGTACTTTCTGCTGTAACACAAGCACACACTTACACACACATTTGCAGAAACACACAGATAAATACAGACTTGCAGTATAGTGAAAGAGAGAGGTAAGACAGAAAGAGTCGGATTTAGTATACATTTTTCCATTCATATTTTTATGTCATCCCATGCTCTTGTTAGAGCATAAAAAAGATGAAATCCCCCAGTTAAGGATTTCGGGCCTCTGGGGGAGAAAATCTGCTGGAGGAGCAAATCACAAGTGCAAGGATGGAGTGAGAGATAGATGGGTGAGAGACAGCGACAGAGAAGAAAGGTTGTTAGGGAGACAGGAAGATTGCAAATGAGACGACCAAGAGAAATCCTGCTAGCGCTCTTTAATTATACATTTGTGTCTGTGTAGATAAGCAGCCAAATGCAGGTGTTTGTAGCTGCTGTGGATAATTTCATGTGTACATCAGCGTGAGTGTGCATGGTCATGTGTGGGCAGATCACGACACACTGTCGTGCTTTAACCTCAGTCTCTAATATGTGTGTTCTGTATGTATCACGTAAGCTCTCCTGTTTTTTTTTTTCACCTGTATTTGCTGGAGGCGCCATGTCATACCTCGTGTATGGATTACTGTTGAAACATTAACAAGTTCTGCTAAAACAAAAACAGATGGAGCACATGGAGTTCCCCTTTGATTTGTAGAGTAGCTGTCAAGAGCTATTGATCTCTGATTAGCTGATTCATCACCGCATACTGATCCACTGCCTTGTAGCTCTCAGCTACAACACTGCAGAACTGCATAACCATGGCCAAATGCAGCACAAAAATGGCATGATTGCACGTTTGAATATTAACACACGGATTTAAGATGGACCGATTTGCAAATGCAAACCTCTTCATTTGTAATTTCCGGGGGATGTTATCAGCAGGTGCAGACAGACAGACCTACAACCAATCAGAGAAACGAAACATGTGACGTAGCCCTGAATGATGGACAAACGTAAACAAACAACATTGTGCAGAAATAAGCTGCGATGGTATTGCCTCAGTATGTGTGTGAACAGGCGTTGTTGTTTTTGCTATCACGATTTGAAATTAGTACCTCAACAGAAAGTTCCACATCAGCTACAATCATCTTGGCCGTTTTCAAAAATGCCTTAATGACCCTCCTCTTAACTAAAGGGCCGTATTCATCGAATAGTTTTTTCCCAGCTGAAAATTCCAGGCCCTTCTCAAAAAATGCCCGGCTGAGAGCGTTTGAGAGTGCTTTGGAGGCGTAGCGTTTTTTCACCTGAGAAGCTTCAGTTGTGTCTCGTTGCTATGATACATAAATTCCTTGGCCAACACAAGATAGACTATCTGCTGTGTATGAGGGGAAGGCTGAAGCATGCAGGGAGAGAGAACGAGCCTGCCAGTCTGTAGGTTCATGATAGAAAACATTATAGTCTACATACTTTATATTAATCAGATTTCTCCTCCATTGTTGTTGTTGTTCAGCACTGTTTGTCCCTCCTCCACTCTGACTGGACGCAGAAGTGACAGTTGCGCTGCTGACCTTTTTTAGCACGTCATAATTTTGTGGAGCTCTTACTGCAAATCATTAAGAAAATACACTGGCCTCAGAAAAAAAAAAAAAAAAAAAAAAAAACACTGTATGAAGTGCAAATGCTCCGCAAGTTGTCAGTCATCGTATCAAACCTGCCCCATATTAGATAAAAGCTGTGATTGGCTCGAAGCGGATTTGGTTGGTTGGTAAACTTTCTAACTGGAGGGGTATCAGATGCATCTGCCAGAGCAAATAAAACACGAGCTTGCAGATTTGTCTGGTTCCCAGGCTCATTTGTACAGTTTTGAAGAGGCAAATCTCTCAGGATTCCTCAAGAGAAAAGCAAAGGCTTGAGAAAAGTAAAGACATAATTTTGCGCTGCAGAAATATGTTACTCTCTTTTTCCTATCTTGTTAATCATCTTGTGTCCCCTTTGAATTTATCTTGTGACTCCTATGAGAGTCTTGACCTCAAGGTTGGGCAGCACTGCTCTGAGCCAACAGCTAGCACAGCATTCAGATACAAAACACAACATTTGAGGGAACAAATTATGAATCTTTAACACAAAGTATCAATCGTAATTCATGTACACATGATTATAACAACAATGATGGGGAGCCAAGTAGCTTGTTCCATGTACAAAGGCTATGTCCTTGCTGCCGCAGGTTCAATTCCAATCCACAGCCCTTTGCTGCATGTCAAAAAAATTATTTAAAGGTATGTTGGTTTCTTTTTCTAAACCTATCCTACATAATTTAATATAAAGTACATAACTTAACATTAAGTACTTATCTTAAATTTGTTAGATATACACATTGCTGTATGAGGATACATTGCCATACTCACAGTGTGTGTTTCCTACTCTGGCCACAGAGGGCTAGTGAAGAACTGATTATGATTTGGCATGTAAAATGACGCAAACACTTTCGAACCTCAATTGACCAAACCGTACAAAGCTGAGAGGTATGCTTTTTCTAAAGTAATTTTCTAACACAATGTTTTGGTTTCACAACAGAAAAGGTTTCAAGAATGAGGACTAACCCCGAATTTCTACCAGATCCGTGTGCAGTCCGGCTCCGCTCCATCACGGCAGACAGAGCAAATAGACTTCACTCTAGTCTATGTGTTAACTTCCAATGGCTCTACTGCATTGTGGATCAACTCCATCCCAGCTCTGGCAGTCCAGACACTTGCAGATCAGATATGCAAGGCTCCTATTTTTGCCAGACGCCGGAGCACTTCGCATCAATTTAGCCGAATTAAGCAGACAGGAAGTCAGACAGCGACACAACCTTATAATATCCAGTTAATTTTCAGAATAAAACACTGTGTTTACGTCCGATCATAATTCACTTAACTACATCAACAAAACTTCACAATGAGCGGATCCAGGCCTGGAGTCAACAGGTCAGAGGTTTTCAGAGGTCACTACTGACAACATAGACGATAAGCTATTTATAGAGGTGGAGAGACACAAATTTACAACACGCATCTTTTTTATAAGGACAACCATAGAAAGGATATGGCTTGGAACAACGTATTTGGGAGGTATGGGCGTGAATGGAGTTATTACTTCTTTTGTACTGATATAATGTGCTTGATTCTGTAATTACCGTGAGACCTCCTCCGTCTCGTCACTCCAGCTGATCCAGCGGTGCTGCGCCGTGCCGGACTCAAACCGCAACCGGTGGGAGTCGATGGATGAGGGAGCATGGAGCAAAACCGCAACGGAGCCATACCACAACGCACATGCAAGCGTTGGAAATCCTGGGTAAGTATTTGGTCTGGCAAAGCTCAATTCTACATACTATGCAGGATTGTCAGTTATGCTTTGTAAACACGCTTGCCATCAAAAATTAAAGTAAAAGCCAACCCCAAATTTGCTTTCATTTGGTGCATCTCCTCACTATATTTGTGTTTACTCTGCATTGTGTCTCTTGGACGCCTGCTGCTTACAGTCTGGCACCTGGTCGCTTGAAACCCCGACCTCACCAGAGTGCTATGGGGGTGCATGTTAATAAATGTCCAGAGCACAGAAAATCAGAAAATGCAGGTAGAGGGCAGAACCGTTACAAATAAATACACCGCAACACACTTCGAGTGGGTCAAAAGTGATGATTGAGGGGAAGTACTACCGTATGAGCCTATACATTGTTTTTCAGGAAAACCCTGCATGTTATCTCTTTGACTTTCCTTCCTCTGATAACAGGTAGCACACAGCCACTTCCCTGAGCTTTTCTATAGGAAGCATCCAGGACCATCTCCCATACAGTGGATGACACTGTCTCAAACGGGGGTTGGGGGAATCTAGCTCGGACCAAGACAGTTTAATACAACAGCCCTGCAATAAATCCTGCGTAATGTTCAGGTTTTGTTGGAATGTTTCATTCAACTTTACAGTCATTTGGAGGCTGTAATTTGTGGTGCTGTAGAATTTTAATCCATCATACTGAGAGGTCTTCCAAAAATAGACTTGTTATATTGAGTTTTTCATGTACGTGAAAAATCTGAGTGACCGACATATTCATTTACGTAGCTGCTGTTCAGTTGACGTGTCACAAAACAAATGCGGCATCTGAGCAGCAGATAATAATTTTAGTGTCTGAGCAGAAGGGACTGATTGACATGCAGCGGGGAAAGAAGTGAAAGAAAACAAATTGCAGACAACGTAAGATGTACGGACAGTGGATGTGTACATTATCGATTTCTGTTAAATTATGACTTCAAAATGTGGAGGAGGTTAAGATGACAGCTAAATGACATTTTAATTAATTCAATTTTTTCTTGGTGTGCAATTTAGAAGTGAAGACATGACGTATTCTCTGTAGAAATACTCTTTAATGATCAGAAAGGGGAGATAATCAATCGCAGAGTTTACTCAACCACCAACATTCGTTCACCCTTATCATCCTCAGACTATCACTATCCCAAAACCTGCTCCAAAAAAGCCTGGACTCTCTCGCACTTCATAAAGCAGCCTGGATGAACGTGTCTCTGAACAAAAGTGGATCGAGCATGTGTGTGTACCACTGGGCCGCTCTGTGTGTGACAAAGCCCCGTGGAGACGCACACTGCACTTCCACTTTCACAGCAACAGGGTGGTAATGGAACAGAGGTGACTTTATTCCATCTCTCCCTGCTGATCAAAGGCTCTTTCACTTCTCCTCCTCTTTTAAACCCTCAATCCTGCTCATCCTGCATGTCTGTTTTCTGTCCTCTTTCTTTATGTTTCTTTTTTCTCTGTGTTCCACTCATCCAATTTCTCTCACTTAAAGCACTTACATATTTATTACCTCACTACAGAGCCACAAAACAGCTGCTGTATGTGTCTGTGTGAGTGCCTCCTGACTGCGAACAAAGATTTTAGAGTGACATTTACTGATGATTATAGCTTAGATCAAAAGTTTCATTTTTCTCATACAATTCCCATCTTTTCTATACTATGACTTCGAAAGACGCCTGAAAATACCTTTGCACTAGAGGTGAATTGTTAAGAGATCTAATAAAATATTGAACCAAGAGTGTGCCTAGAGTTAAAACTATTTAGGTATGTGACTTGCACATCTGTGACCTAGCAAATATTGTCAACCTTTTTTTATCTATTGCTCATATGTTCTTATTGAAGCCTTACTGGAAGTGCTGTTTCAATTAAAGGATAACTTCAACATTTTTGTGAGTGAGTGAGATTTATAGTAATGAGAACAGTTGGTTGTGAGGGAGGACAGAAAGTGTTGTTTAGTTTTATCTGAAATATTTTCAGTGCTTATTAATTGTTATGAAGGCTTTGTATTTGATGGCTGCCAATAGTTATTTGAGCCAGGGTAACATTAAAGGATGAAGAGGATGAGAAGAGAAAGAGAGAGAGATGGGGGAAGAGAGAGATCACGGCACTTCAGCAGCAAATGTTCATTTTTGAAGGCTAAGGGAGAGAAAAGATATTATGGTAACTGGTTAAAGGATACACGCTAAAAAAGCGCTGGGCAACAAAACAATCTCAATATGGAACCGGGATAACATTGATGTTGATAACGATGATAAGCTTTGGATATTTTTCTCAACATGGATTCATCTAAAGGTCTACCAAACAGCAGATATAAAAGTGACAACAGCCAGTCAGCGCGCTGTCTGTCTTCTCTGCCTCTGCTCTGATTCAACTGTCTGCAACTTCAGAGCCCGGAGACGAGAAAATTAAACAGACTTTAGGATGCATTTTACTGGAGTCACTGACGACAATGCTCATTATCCATAAGTGCAACAAAAGGGAGACTGATGAGTTAATCAAACACCTGTTAAACACGCAGAACATGCACTTACAGAAATGTGACGTTTTCTGCAACTCTGCCTGCGGTGACTTGTTCCCTTCTCTTAATCCACACCTGGTTCGTTTTACACAGCCACAGAGCTTGTTATGCTTAAGTGCTGAGAATGAACTCGTGTTATCCTCCAAAGCTGAGGAAATTGTTGACAAAAAAGGAAACAACATCAATTATATGCAAGTGGTTTGGATGTCTCAAAAGTGACTGTCAGTTGGTGCCAACCATGATAGGAAACATAACAAATCTTTTCCATCACCAGAAAAGCACTATCCAAGTAGCCCATTTTAGACTGCCAGTTCAGGGTGAGAATATTGCACCGTTATGCTACCTAAGCATTATGTATATATGGTACAAACACAGAACAGGAGGACAGAGTTGCCTCCCACCACAGAGGGTAGTAACAGCACTGAAACAGTTTATTTAAACAGGATAGCCAGCAGGACGGCACCATGAGCAGGACAGGTGTGACATTTTGACATGTTATGTGTGTGATTTAAAAAGTAGCTTGCAGCAGTAAGCACATGATTTTAGAACAGCGGCCTAAAATGTCCACAAATTGGGAAAACAATGAGGTTTGGGAGTTCCTTACACTCCAGAGGTCGAAATCAGCCGCCATATTACAGAGAAGGTCAGTGATTATTTATTGCCATATTATGCTATTGTTATTATTTATAAGTGCTGCTGATGCATATGTTGCACGTCACAGGAGAGGCAGATGCTGTTGTGTTAAACATCATGCCCGTCACGTCCCTTTTAGTTCCATGATGCCACAATGCTATTTAAAATCACACACTGGAGCAGCAAGATGCCGCTGTCATTTGGTTTTGTGTAAACATGCGAAGGAGACACTAAGAAGGGACTTGGTAGCCGCCCTGTAGCAGATCTCTGTGTAAAAACAGCTAGTGACTACACCATTATTCCAATAAGTTACAAGGCATGCTAACTTATATGAACCAATATGGGAAAAAATATCATGATTGTATATTTTACCATACTACTAAGTCCTAAAAACATATCTATACATTTTAAAGTCTCAATTTCTCCAATGTAAAATTACTGAGTGATAATAAATTGCACAAAACATGCGCATACACCAATATCCTACCAATAATGGCTCCAGCACCAATTCCCTGTTTGTTTGTTTTTTTGGTAAAGAGTGAAATGATTCAGATCCGGATTCTGAAAACAGCTTACAGTCGAATTTTTCGTAATTGCTGCCAGGCCACTTTCATCAGGCCACAAGCTGTCTTTTCATTAAAAGGAGCAGAGCTGGAGGGTACAAAGTAGGATTTTGTAATGTATGAGTCTGCTCTCTGCAAGAGCCAAAGACAGTATTACAAAGCCAACGGAGGAGTGTGGCGCCCTTCCCAAGATTGGAGTAAACACTCCAAATCTTAGGCAATAACTCAAACATAGACACACACAAACACAGACACACACATAAACACACACACACCATCAGCATCAAAAAATGGATTATGTTTCAAAGGTTTTGTTTCCATTTTATTGGCTAAATCTTTTGTCTGATCTTCACTGTAAGATGGCTAATGAAATCACATAAGAAGCTTTGGAAAAGTATTGTACATGAATCTGCGTGTGTATGTGTGTAGGGTACAGAGAGACTTCAATATTATGTATGAAAGAGGACGTAGAATTTCATTTCATAGCTGAAGGACAATGATTGCCCCTGACAGTAATAATTAAATTTTAAAATAGTCACCCTCGCGCACACACACATACACGTATATACATATCTTTTAAACATGCGTGCACACACACGCAGGCACAAACGCACATGCCGGAGCTCGCCATTTATATTCCAGTTCTCTCTTAAACAAAACTGCTCTTCATTAAAGAACTCCTAACCTCTCTACGAGGAGATAAAGGGTAATTACGTAGCTATCGTCAATTCAAACGGGTCTCTTTTTCTCTGAGCGCAGGGACCATAGATAAGGCTGCTTAATTAACTTAAGTGCTTCTGTTCCATCACCTCTCATGCAGGGACCCTCTAACTGCTGATGGAAGTGCAGAAAAGGCTCGATTATACTGGCACATTAAATCATCTGTATTGTCACATCTGGTCAATTTCACAGTTGAAGTTTAACTTATTCAACTTATTCATTGAAGACTTTTCTCTGTTGTATGGAAGAGAGCGGGGCCAGAGAGCATCTGAAAATGATGTTTAGAGCTTAAGTGGAGTTGGTGAGGGAGCAAAAAAAAAAAAGTGCTTGCAAGTCAATAAGGGGAATCTGATTTCCATGTGGATTGTCGCTTTTATCAGATTTCTGGGTAACAAAAACGCGACTCGAGCAGCCAGTTTTCAGCATAGCCTGGCCGCATTACATCATTCATTATTGATCACCCAAGGGAAAGTCTCTCTGTGTATTCAAAGGTAGCTGAGGGTCAGATAGCCACTAGTGACCTTTGTGTCTTGCTCAAGGCCATTTCTGCCCACATGGGAACGATTCTTGCAACAGGGAGCTCAGTGCTCTGTGGTTCAGCTCAATATGCCATCCTGATGTTCTCTGGTACATTCAGCATGTGTAAAAAGAATCTAGAAATCATGATGGTCGCTTGCCTCTTAAACTTCTTTTTAAACTTTGTTATCGCAACAGGACTTTGCTTCTTGTAAGAGAAATAACGCCACAGTCACAGACACTGCTGTGTCTATTTCAGACACATACACAACATTGATGTACGATATCTCTTTCAACCTTCAGATCCCATCTAAAAACACAACTTTGCAACTGGCATATTTGATTTTCGATCCGAATCTAATCGTGACACACACGTCAAGATTTGCACTTATGATTATTTTAGAATGACAATTTTTAATTGTCTTGTAAGGTGTCCTTCAGTACTTTGAAAGGCACCTATAAATAAAATGAATTATTATTATCATTACTCGTATTAGTAGTATTAAATGTCTAAATGTCTGAAAGAAGTGAATAAGCATTATTTCCCAAAAGCTCTAATAATAAAGACTAAACAGCTCTAATTTGGTGCCACAGGATAGATCAGGCATACACGTGGTGAATGATGCCAGTAATGAGGAATTGTGTTTAAAAATCTAACTCAGTAAACAACCATATTTTCTGTTTTGGCAACCAAAAGGTGATGTCTGGTTCCAGCCTTGCAGCCACTTTTAAAAGTTAGTGTTGAGCCCTATTAAGGTACTGGTCACAAATGAAGGCATTGGTGACAAAAAATTAAAAATGACTGGCAGAAAGTGGAAGAAACTGACAGCTGAATTTGCAGTTCAGGTCCCATTTGATAACGCTCCTACCCTAATTAAATTCGTCTCTCATGTCAAGCTGTTCTGCTTTTCTTTGGTCAATCTAATTTGAATCCTTTCTAACAAACCCCTTTGTGTTAACCCTCCCTTTGTATTCTCCTAATTTTATATCTCCTTTCAACTCGTCCTTTCTCCACCTCCCTCCTGTCAACCCCATCTCTTAGCATCTCAATTTCTTATGCAGCTTCTGTCCTTCCATTATTCATCGTGAATATCACCGGTCCCACTCAAGGCTATTTCTTTCTGTCTCTTTTTTCCTCCTCCCTCCTTCACTTGTTACTTTCTACTTCACATGAATTAACCGCACAAGCTCTCACCCGTCCTTTGCCATTCTTCCAGCCATTACACTGCTTTCCTGTCCTTCCACTTTAACACTCTCACTCCTTTAATCCCCCTTTCATCTTTTCCTCAACATACCATGTACCTCCCAGCACCCCTCCGCCTCTACCCCTGTTTTCCACCCCCTTACTTCCTTCTCATCCATAATCATCCCTCAGCCCTGTCTCTACTTCCGCCCCTCTTTCTCTCTCCTAACAGCATTCCTCCTCTCATCCACCCACACTCAACCCTCCATTACACTGTGTGTGTGTGTGTGTGTGTGTGTGTTTGAGTGTGTGTGTGTGTTTGTGTGTGTGTGTGTGGGTGTGGGTGTGTGGGTGTTTGTCTGTCTTTGCACATGTGCCCTTGTGCATGTGCATGTGTGTTTTTTCTCCAGGCCAAGATGCTCATTACTGTGGAGGTTAGAATGATGACGATGGTACTAAAGATAAAAAGTCTTTGGAAAAGTACTGATCAAACATCTCCCAGTGGCAGTGTGTGAGCGTGTGTCCTGTGCCGTGTGGCTTTAGGGCAGATTTTCCCCCTAAAGGACAAAATTTAGAGCGGCCTCTTTTTCAAGTCCCTCAAAATTTACAGAACAGAGGAGTTTGCGATTTTTGTTTAGTGGGTGCTGCTGTTAATTGGAGTTGCTCCAGGCTGTCCTCGGGCTATTGAGAAGTGTGCGTGAATGTGTAACTGCGTGTTTGCGTCCATGCGTCTGTATGTCATTGCGGTTGATTCAGAGACACGAAACATAAGGTTTAAGCTTCCACAGAGAGGACAGAGAGGGAAATTAGCAGAGCTGCTGCCACAACTGCATACACACAAAGTGACAGCAATTTTAGGGAGCTTTCAGCAGTGGAAATTAAATTAGGTTGCAGGAATCAAACACATAATGGCAAAAAAGAAGAATGAACAACGTCAGCAGGTACGCTACTAGGACCTTCAAAGTGTTCATTGTTGGGTTTTATATCAGCAGTAGGTCTCACATCACTTGTACCACCAAACGACTTAAAGAAAAATGTGTGGATGATGAGAGAAGGATGTCCACTGAGTGTCCACTTACTGTAACGCAGCCAAACAGGCTTGATGAAATTCTGATGCGATGGGTCGCCTAGTGGATGAAGTAGCTGAAGATAAATGTTTTCTGCTTTTGTGTGTGTTGCATTGTTTTCCTTAATAAACAACTTCTATATTCTCCCTTCATCTTCATGCATACACACTCAGGCTGTCTCGACTCACTCATGAGCTTCTTCACTGGTACATTGTTTATCTTTAAGCCCATTATAAATTTTGCTTCCCTATTATTTACACTCCCCTGGCTCAATACTCAGTGAAAATTACTGTACCAGCCCGCAGAAATGATTTTCATTATCTGTCTCCAAGGTCTGAAATGAATTAGGCACAAAAAGATTTCATGTACTCTGTTCCCCTTTCAGTTCCAGTTTGCTGCAAGTTGATTCACCACCGAGAATTGGCCTTTTGTGAAATGAAGATTCGAGTGTCATCAACTTGATTGGATTTACTTTATATGATGACATTGATTTACCAATGGGACTTAAGAATACTACTTATCATGGAGAGAAGAAATACTGTAAATTAGCTATACTGACTTACCCTTTATGAATGGGGCACTGAGAGGGAGGTGTATTGATGGAGAAAATTAAGCCAGACAGAGGTAGTTCTCTACAGCTATGTCTCCCTTATCTAGTATCCAACAACAAATATACAAAAAATATTGTTGTGGTAAGAATTTGGCTTGTTGCAGCAATATATGATACAAAAGTATTGGAAAACACAATGTAAATAAAATAAATATGTGAATTAGCCAAACAGTTGTTATATGAACAAAAGAAACTGATAAATTCACCATTAGGTTCTGGTACTGTGAGTCTACTCAAATGTTATATTGACAGTTATGGATTAGATTGTAATTTGTATGTTTATTCATTTTTAGATTAGGTGTATATTTTGTTGATTTCACTGTTCTGTTTTGTTTTTAAACCTGCCTTGTCTACTTTTGCAGCCCAATGTCATATAAATATGTGAAATGGACAATAAGTCTTAACAATGCATAACATGGTGGTGGGTACAAAATGATTTAAAAATAATGTGCTGATAGAACACAATGCTAGTGCAAAGTCAGGGAGGATCTTTGGTCAAGGTGGAAACCAGATTTAAGTATTAATAGAAAAAGAGTCCATGAAGGGAAAGGGTGGTGGATGGGTAAAACAAATGCACTTTCAACCAGGAGACCGCTGTTTGAGTCCCCCGTGAAACCAATTCAATGTAGTTATGCTACATTACAGAATTTTCAAAGTGCTTTTCAAATGTACTCTACGTAACACAACGACATAAATTCAATTCGCTTTTGTCCCATACAAAGTCATTTTAACCACAATCTTTGCATTAACTTGACCAAGTATTTCTTCTGTTCTCTAAACTTAACCAAGATTTTCACTTTTCCTAAAACTGCCAAACTGTGACCGTTTCACAACACAACTGCAAGCATTTGGAAAAGACTTTGCATTGGAATTGTTTTTGTGAAGTTCGCCAGCACATAATTTTGACACTTTGTGCCCACGACCACGTGACACGTTGTTAAAGGGATACTTTGTTGATTTTCAACCAGCTCCGCGTTAACAATGTGGGCAGTATGTGGAAAAAAACTGTGGTAAACTTCCCTCCATCTAACCAGTACCAAGAACCCCCCCACCCCCGACCCCCGGTGTTTGGCTGTCTGTCTTTTGCTTGACTGCAGACTGTACTCCCTAATTTTATTATCGCCTTCCATCTATATAGAACCATATAATACTGCCACCATGCACTCAACAACTATAGAGCTGGATCAAGAGACAAACCCAGCCCTCTCTCTCAAATTCAGACCAAACTTCGATCAAGCAGTATAACTAGGCAATGCTAATCAAATATCAACCAAGATTTTATGGCTGCACTGCCTTTTTCTTGCCTACGATGTTTTCAGAAGCATATTTTTGAGCCCTGTTAAGCTGTTGTAACAAGAGTTTGTGAACAGAAAAGTGGGTGCCATGCTACTTCCTGTATTATAAAAATGGAGGCCGCAAAAATTGAGGTCAAATGATAAAACTAGGCACTGATCAAATATAATCCAAGATTCTGTTACTGCATTACATATTTCTGGCTTCAGATGTTTTCAGAAACATGTTTTAGCTTACCACTTAACTGTGATACGAGATTACATGTTACATGCCAGGCGGCATTGTATCAAACAGATGAGTTGACGTTACGTCACCTGCCAGCATGGATGTTTGTTCGTTCAGTGAGGCACAGTGCATCCTGGTATTTATAGGTTTTCTAACTCTTGAGGAAAAGCCAATACCACAGTCGCTTTTCTCTGTTTTGTCTGGTCACATAGCACCAGTTTCAGTTCATTTGTGTCTTTCTACTGCACAAAAAGCCTAGTTTTATGAAAAGACCATCTTTCCAGCAGTGAAATACTTCTTTAAAGGTTGTGTCCATTATTGTATTTCTGTGAAAATGTGCTGGCCCTCCTACTCGTTCCAAAACACAGTTTGTTTTTTTTCTGTATTCAACCTGATTCTATTTTCAATAAATTAGCTTTTGGTCCAAAATAAATCTTTCCTTTGATTAAATGTGCCTTTTTCAAAGATCAAAAGTGATTGGCTAGGGGAACCATTGATCAGGACTCCTGTTTTACAAGAATCACATTTAACAAATGAACACAGACTGCAAATTGCATATAAAATTGTGAGTATTAACTCACAGGCATATGTAGGCATAGCATGAATTACAATTAGTGAAATCAAAAAGAGCAAAAGAGGAGATGATCCCATGATGCAAATCGCGCATGCATGCTGCCGAGTTAGTGCAACAGAGCCCAGAACCAGAACAACTTTTCTTGCATGTCGCCAGCATGCAGTGTGTAGTAGTACTAAAATAACGTTTTTCCATCAAACCATCAGGAGAGAGCCTGACAGTAGAATAGACATAATTCATAACAACATAATAGCTGTTCTGATTGTATGATTGGCAATCACATTACATTCCCCCCTGCAGGTCTACTGTAAGTTGACTAATCAAAACAGATGTAATCAACAATAGAGTGAGGCTGAAAGGGTAACTACAACTGCTGAAATCCATTGCTGAAACACAGTATTGTGTGATTAGACAGTTCTTTTGATTACACATGCAGGAACAGAGCAGAGTCGCTCTCGTTGAGAATCAAAGAGAATCACCAGTTTTACTCTAAATGTGTTTTTTGTCTGCATTTCTGTTGCATCATGCTGTCATCCTGTTCTATGGTGGATTTCTTCCTGCATGATTGTGATGATTACACTGACTGCCATTTGTGGGGAATGGTGTGCCTTGAAAGAAGCTCTTGCTTTTTGATTCTGAATAACTCAAAGGATCAAAGTCTGATGTTAAGGCTAATGCTTTTAGCTTACTGAAATACTAAGATTTCCTGTTACTCTTTATTGTACAGCAGCTGCATCAGAGCTATCTGCGTGTGACAAAATGTACAGTAATTCCATATTTGGCCATTATTTCAATTAAGATCATAATAAATCATCCAGCCCCTTCAACAACTGAGCCTCCAACTGATACACAGCTGAGGTTATTTATTAAATGTGTTACAAAATCAGAATTACATGATTTAGACAATGTAAGAGACTGTGTTGTTGAACATTTTCTGGGTGACACTAGTGCAGAGCCAAACAATTCACAGCAAAGTGATGCCCGTGTCAGGTTAAGTCATTTTTTACATTACCCTAAAATCACAAATGTCTAAAATTTGAAAACACCTTCTATCCTTTAACGCTCAACAGGAAAAGAAACCTTCAACAGAGTGGGGTTACCCCCAGGATGAGCAGCAGAGAAGCAATCAGCCCCCCCAGGAAGAACAGACATGCAACAAGTGTTGTACACAGAGAAAAGAAAAGCTGCAATGATAGAATTAAAATAGGAGAAGTAGAATGACAATATTAGATACAACATAACTTAATAAAATACATATCACATAAAACTAATATATTATGGTGTATAGGGCCAACTGAAGGCAGAATAAATCTGCGAACAACAACCAATACATAATTACCATTTAAAGTAGGTGTCTCACGATACATCGATCTGATAAATGTCTATGTCACTATTTCAGTCCAAGCACACCATCGTCCTAAACATTCAAACAGTGCTAACACCCCGGCAGATAACAGTAAGCCACCAAGAAAGAGAGCAGATATCGTCTTGTAACATCCAGCCTACCCGTCCGTCGTGAGTGCAGACACATCTGCTCTTGTAGTTTGCCACACACACACACGCACGCATGCACGCACACACACACACGTCGCACTTCTAAAGAGACTGCGATACAGTCCTCTGTTTCTTATACATTCAGCTTTGTTTTGTCATGGCGTTTGTCCACATGACCGACATGGCATCTTTGTATACACCAGCTCTTCCTCAACTTAATTTCTCCTGCATTTTTATTATAACTATTGAATTACATTTCCTATGTAGGCACTTTATAATTGTGTTCTACTTGTTAACAGACATCAAATAATTTTACAAGCAATGTTAGTCACAGTATTAATTAAAACACTAAATATAACAATTACATTTGCACCAGTGGTCAGAAGCAATTGTAACACTATGGGGAGCATTTTATTTAATTTAAACTGACATCTATTACTGTGTGCAAATGTGTGTCTACGGCCATACACACCTCAGCAGACATTCTACATATCTTCTAGCAGCAACACTGCTGGAAAAAAATCCTAAAGAAAACACTGTACCATTTACATTATGCAGTTTCATAGTTGTAAAACCTTCCCAGAGCCTAGAAAAAATGTATTTATCTGCATGATGTAATTTAAATGTAAAGTCTTGGGGCCAAGGCTAATTGTAAATGTGACTGCATGCTAAATTAGTTAGCGATTGTGGACCGTTTACTGCTGAAGTGTTTATCTTGATATGTCTCCCCTCCTTATCTCTCCTTATCACATGTTCACACGTCTGTACACACACACACACACACACACACACACACACACACACACACACACACACACAGACAGACACACCTGTCGATGATAGTACAGGGCAGATAGGGTGTCTTGTGATTGTGTGTAGGGAACTGGATTGGAAATATTCTATTGCCCCCCTCTGGTGACATCAGACACAGAGAATTAATTTATTCTGTCTCTCTCTCTTTCTCACACACAGACACATACACATGCATGTATGCATGCACACGCAGGCACTTTTGTCTCCTCTTCCGCTTAAAACAGATTTCCTCCAGTACTTTCCTCGACTCTCAACTTTTTTTTATTCCACTCCACCACCTCTTTCATTTTCTGCCCTTTCCCATGGAGTGTAAAGCAGGTCATATGGTATTCTGAAGTCACTGTGGGTCACTGTTGAGTCTTCAGTGTGTGTGTGTGTGTGTGTGTGTGTGTGTGTGTGTGTGTGTGTGTGTGTGTGTGTGTGTGTGTGTGTGTGTGTGTGTGTGTGTCAGAAGCACTGAGCCAGAGTAATGGGTTTGTTCAGCCGTCCGTTGCAGTTGTTTTGCCGTTGAATGATCCAGCAAACTGGTCAGAATCACCAATTACACACTCTCTCTCTCTCTCTCTTTCACACACACTGTCAACTTCTCCATTTTACATACAAATACATACATTTACATAAGCAAAACACCCAGTTTACACTTATTGTGGTAACGCCATGTGTATTGTGCAGACCAGACGGCGACTTGTTATTACAAAAGAAAAGAGGAGCATTAAAAGACAGGCGGCAGCTGATTCACATTCTCTCCAGATGTTAAAAAGTTTAAATGCTTCCGTCTTCAAGCTGCATACAGAGTCCTACCTCCAACGATGTGTAACTACTTTAGGAAGCCGTGTGTGGAAGCAGCCACTTAAAGTCCAATCCCTTCGATAATGACAGGCGGAAGTATGACTGAGACAGAGTGGCTGCAGCCATTTCAAAGGTGTAGCAGCTGTTGTCACGTTTACTTCAAACATTGATTAATCTATGGCAGAGATAGTACATGCCAATATGGTGAAAAAAATCCATATGCATCACCCTTGGGTTTGTGTATATAGTTGGAGACTACAGCATGTTATCATCTTAAAGCCGCTTCCAAAAGGTGCTTCAAACTACCAGTCCCACTTCATCCATCCGTTATGGCTAAGTCGATATTGATAATTATAATGATTAATGCTAAATCATCATTCCTTTCAAGTTTGAAGGTCAAATTTGGCTCCTGAGTGAAAGTTGAAGAAACCATAACTTTGGTAATTGTGGTTTAAACTGTTCTTTATAATCAGAACATGACAAACACTTACCAAACAGCAGAACTGTAAAAGTAACTGTATGAGCGTGTTGAATGTGTTGTGATGTTATAAAGGCACTGTTCACAATAGCTTGATGGATTGTTTCATCCTCTTCTTCGCTATCTACTACTTGTTCTTTGGTCTGTGTATTTGTGGGTGGCATCTATCTTTAAGGTGCATTAGCGCCCCCCTCTCCCAGTGTATGCTTGGTTTAATTATATCAAACATTTAGTGAACAAACTTACGGCACGTGGTTGAGGTTAGGAAAAGACCAGGTTCCTGGTTTAATACAGAAAAAATGACTTCAAACATGAGAACCGATGTGTTGATTAACACCTAACCAAAACTGCTGCCTTTCTTTTTGAAGGACTCTCATTCAGAGTTATTGAGTGTCAGATCTTTGAACAACTTCAGTGCTAATAACTGGGTGCCTTGACTGATAATCAACTCACATTCAATAGGGTTGTGTATTGGCAAGTATCTGGAGCTATGACACTTGTCATAATACAGGGGTTACATTTCAATATATTCCGATATATATATTAGAAGAAAACTGCCAGTTCTAGCAGCGCACCCTTTATGACTGACTGTTTCATAGATGCGTGTTCCTTTTGTTTGCCCTATAGGGATATGTTGTTATGTTGGAGTGGTGGAGTCAAATGGCTAAAGATAGATCACAACACTGAAAGATCTAACAGTCGGGGGTTTAAACACAACACAAAATAAAACACTGCCACAAACAGCTAAATAAAAATGGATACTGTTTTGGAGAATCACAGAACTTAACATTGCAATATTCAAATACATCAATATTGTCTTACACCTCTGACATTCAATGACAATACCACAGCAGTAGTTTATAAAAAAGCTAAACAACAACTGCACATCCTTATGTGGCTAAATTGGTTTGCCGTTTGTGGAAATCTCACAGCTCTCCCCTATAACTCCATAATGGAGTCAGTTATTACCTTTTCTGTCATTATTTGGTCCGGCAATCTGTCAATGGGGGGCAAGAACAGGCTGCATCACACAGTTAAAAGTGGCTAGCAACATTGTTGATGTCACACTGCCTGATCTGCCCAACATCTTCTGAAGTGAGCTATTTCATAGGCCTCCTCTCCATCCTCTGTATGGAGAGTTTGAGATTGTCCCCTCTGAATGGAGATTCAGAGTACCTCAGGTCAGGTCTAACAGGGTGAAAATGTATTTTATCTCAGGCTATCATACGGTACAATGAATGCCCAGGATGACTCAGTTGATGATGAGTTTTCCATATAGCACTGTTAAGTAATGACCTTGTTTTAATGATGGATAACTGGCTGGATGTACACTAGCTTTTTTGTTTTGCTGTCCATTATGTACATTGATTATTATGTAAAATGCAATATTTGTATTATGTGCTTTTTATTTATTGCATTTTATATTCAGGTCTGTGTTCTGGCCTTTTTCCCCTTGGGGACGATACAGTACAAGTTGAATCTAGGTTAAGTACATATACTCAGTGGTGAAATGTAACTAAGTACTAGTATTAGTGAAGTACTGTACTCAAGTACAAATTCTGGCATATTTGTACTGTACTTGAATATTTTCATTTTATGCTCATATATACGTCCTCATTACATTTCCGAGGGAAAATTTTTCTTTTTACTCCACTGCGTTTATTTTATGCTTACTTTTGACTTTAAGGAAACATATATGCTAACATGAGATAATGCTGTACTGTAATACTAATCTACACAAAGTATCTAAAATTGGGTCCACATTGGCATATTACAACAACAAATTACTATAATATGTATTCTTATGATTAAAATAGGACAATATAATATTTATGAATACTTTTACTTTTTATGCAGTAGTTTAACTACAATTTGCTGATAATACCTCTATACCTTTACCTGTTTAATAACATGGAAAGGCTGGAAAGCCTTACCACAACAAACAGCAGAGAAGTTAAGATTACAACCAAGCGGCAACTACCTAAGCTGAAAAATGAAGCCAATGTGGAAGTGCCAAGTTCATCAAAAGGCCACTTGAGGCTGACTCCAAAACAGAATCAATCCCCATAGACACCCACGTTAAAATACCCAACTTTACAGCAGAAATAAACACGTTTATAGCCTGGTACAAAAAAACTGTTTTGGTTTCTGTAGCTTATTTAAACATTCATAACAATTGTACTAAGGGGTAAATTTTGACATAACTCACTTGCTTACATTTTATTAAGACCCAAACCATAATGGGCAGGGCAGCTTGACTGACCTCCATAGCACCAGCTTCTTCAAGACGCCAAACCACGACTTTAAACAGCAGTCCACAAACCAATGGATGATGTCACTGTTGCTACATCCATTATTTGTCTATCACTACAACACACACAGAGGGAGCATGACCTCACTGTCTTTTTTTAGGTTGTGTATTTTTTGGTTTTTTTTTTAGATAGGACAGTAGCGTGAAAGAGCAAGAGAGAGGGGATGACATGCAGCAAAGGGCCATAGGTTGGAATCAAACCCAGGGCTGCTGCAGCAAGGACACCGCCTTTCATACATGCGGCACTCACTCCACCAGGTGAGCAAACAGCTGCCCGTGACCTCATTTCCTGCTCAGGGTGCCATTAGTCCACTAAATCTTTCCATAGCAAATAGCAGTTTGCTGCTATATTGATGATTTGAAAGTTGCATACAGGAGATCTGAGTACTTCTTTCACCACTGTTTAAACTTTTAGAAACTTCTGTCCTCAGTGCATCTTAGCGTTCAATAGTTTGACTTTTGAGCCATCCTATCAGCTTGAGACACATGAACCAGCTCAGTGTAGTTAAGTATTCACAGACACACCATGCACTCCAGTGAAAAGAGAAAGAGAGGTGAGGGAAAAAAAAGGGTGCCTAGCAACCTGTTCTTATCACGGACACTGTCTCTATAGCCTGTGCCATCTCATTGACTCTCCACTGATAGCAGCGCCTCCATTCACTCTGCACAACAGCTCATTTGATGCAGAATGGCACTCCGCAGTCACAACACTGCTTCGGTAATGAGTAGCCTGACAAAACACAAGTACAAGCAAATTGCCAAAAAATCTTTAATAAGATCTTCTGATTGTCAGAGGTTGGAAAGCGACATTTGAGAAAACTTTTATGTTTATGGCAGTAAGTACACAGGGAAAATACAAAGCTATTTAAGTGTAATTAGTTTTTAATTTCTCATGTGAAAGTGAGGGTATATTAGTATGTTTGACAGAGGTTAGCAGTCAGCCACATTTATATAATCTCTGCTTGTGTTATTATATTAATTCCCACTGCAGATGAGGTCACATCACATTTCAATCAAAGCAATTATGAGTCTGAATTGCCTCCATGTCTCTATCTCAGTGAATATGTGGTACCAGCATATGAGAACATGGCTGAATAGAAAGTGCATTACTTTGGCAGCCTATTCTTTCTGTGTGTGTGTGTGTGTGTGTGTGTGTGTGTGTGTGTGTGTGTGTGTGTAAGTGTAAGCGTGTAAGCCTGTCTGAAGAGGTGTTGTCTTCAACTTGTTTGTTTCTGATGTAGATGAGTAGGTGTTACATTAAAGACATTCCCTGCTTTACTCACTCTGTCTCTGAGCTCCACTCAAACATGTCACTACATATTAAGTCTCTGCACCTCCTGCGTCTCTGTGTGTGTGATGAAAAACGGAGCAAGTGAAACCCTTTTTGCAGCCAAGCTGTTATCTAGTAAAAAAATATGAGAGAGCAAGACACATGCGCACAAAAAGAAAAGACATCCATGTTTGACAAATGTCTGTCTGATCATATTTGCATTAATCCGAACACGGACAAAAAGTTGCTTTCCCTTAAAATGACATACACAAAGTACAGTGCATAAAATCCACAATGAAGAGGAAGCAAAAGTTATACATATTTTACCTTTAGTATGTTCTTGAGTAACTTCCTTTTATTGGAAAACACCAGTGGCTTTGTTCAGACTGTTTTTCAAGGCAGGATCATTGTATTTGCACTCTCAAGTAGCCAATCCAGTAAATGCAAACAACGATATAGCTCATGAGAGCACACCAGAACCCTCATCGCGCATTCACATGTCAGGCTTTTGCAGATTACTATCATAGACGAGTAGACTGTATTCAGATTTCGGTGTAAGACGTTCCAAAATACACTATTACATTCAAATGTGCACCAATCTCATTCCTAAAAACTAGACAAAATCACCTTGACTACTCTGAACGATAGTTTGAGGCTCAATTGGAAGGCCAAGATTTAAATCCAAAAGCCTGACGCACTCTGAAGATAATGTGTGTTGACTGTCCAAGGTGACCAGTCCTATTTTCTGCGGACCACTGCAGACTTTTCACAACGTTGAAAAACCCGTTGTCACGGTCAAAACAGGGTTATAATTGGGCTCTAAATCGTGTGATGTGTTCCAAGCTTCAAACAGAAAATGTATGCTTGAACAAATCTTAGTGACACATTTTTGCTTTTCCTGAGGTACTTGCAGAGAACAGCTAAGCAGCAGTGACAGACAACCATTGACAGAGCCACAATCTAGCAGAAATAAACAGAAATACAAAATTGATGCATATATGTGGTTTGCAAATAATATACTGAGCAAAATGTTTACCTTTTGTCAGTTAGCAAGATATTTCTTTTTAATTTGCTAGCAGATTTCAGTGACATTTGGTGGAAAGTTAGGCCAAGGAACAACTGATTACTTTTTGGTGTTTCTCCAGATCCATTAGCGCAGCAAAGTCATTCTACAAAGCCCTTTAAATTTTGGCACATAACTCCTGAACTCTGAGGTGTTGAGGCAAAGTTGTACTTTTTCTTGGATCGCCTTTTTAAAGAAAAATGTGCAGTGTCAGCCCTGGCTGAAAAGATTTGGAATATTTTTGAGAGCCGTTTCCTCGCCAATACTTCTATAAGTTTTGTCCAGTTTTCACAACATTCGGTTCAACAGACAAATGAACGAAGCCCCACCAAGTTACCTCATTATTTATCTTTAAAATTCCACATACAGTTTTTCTGTTGAACACATCATGCAAATTCAAGCAAATTTAAAATGTGCAAATTAATATATGCACATATTCACTCGGTGCGAACCCGATCTCATTGTGCACGCGTAATATCACAATATGATAGATTAAAGCATCCATATCACAGTGATAATCACTCTGAATCCCTTGATATCTTGCATAATTCATACGTATAAAAAGCCCCAATATTCCTGAGCAGAATTTAGGCTATCCCCTAAAATTAAAGCTTTAATCAAATCAACTTAATTGTCTATTATTACTATGTGTGTGATGATAAAGCTCAGCAAAAGGCTGATGGGCTGGATGGTGGGTGTACAGAGCTGGGGATAATGCCACTAAAGATCGAGTTTGCATCCTAATGCCTGTGTATGGTTAGGTTTAGGCAACATCTGCAGCGAAGTCAAGTTGCTGTCAACTTTTAAAAGATGTAACCTAAAACACAATCTCTCACTGTATTTAGTGCTCTTAACATAAGCTAACTTGCCACAAGTGGATACTGCAGGTAAACAATTGTAATGCACTGTCACTGAACAACTAGAGATGCACAATAATAATCGGCCCGATAGTTGGACTTATGATGTAATACCGATAATTGTTGCCCATGATTTTGCTCCGCCAGGACTGCACATCGCATATGCTGCGCTTGACGTCATACTGCTGCACCTGCTAGATCAGTCGAAAACATGTCTTCACAGTCAGCAGTGTGGGCTTTAGGATAGGTTTATGTTCTATGAAAGGTATTTCTTTTTTTTAGCACAGCAATCTACTGTGTAGTAGTACTCTACTGTAGTGTTTTATCTGCAGATAAGCAGCTGTAGGCTTGTGGTTGTATAAAAGTTTTCATATTTTTATTGAGTGATACAATTTACTGTTACTCTGATTTGACAGATTGTTAGAGCATTTCATTTGACAGTTGTAACTGTTCTTTTTTTTTGGTGTGTTAAGTGTAGCTATGTCAGTTATATTTGGTTAGGTCAGAGATATAATGTTAAATTAATTTATACTCACTACACCTCATCCTTTCATACCCTCAGGTAACGAAAAACAAACAAAAAGAAATGATTGGTTATTGGTATCTTATCAGCCAAGAGAAGCTGGAAACTATCGGTTATCGATATCAGTTGAAATAATCATTATCATGCATCGCTATGAACATCTTGTGACTTGGAATCATGCGTTCGGTCGTGTGAGTATTCTTCTGTCCACAGCTTATCTCAAACTACTGGACCAATCAGCCTCATACTTAGCGTGCATATTTGTGAACGTGTGCTCAAGGATCTCTCTTGATTGAGGTGATTCACCTGTTTTACTAACTGTCTTATATTGTCATTAACTGCTGATTCCTCAATCCACTTAACCAGCTGGTTCTGGCCACAAGTTTTCCAGGAAAAAAAAAGCAAGTGTTAGCATCTGCAGATTAATCCATAAACTGATAGTTATGATCCACAAAAGTTAAATCCCCATATTTCATTGTCCTCACCACCATCTTGACTTTAAGGGAGACAGGAGGGACACCACGCAGAGCTTTCCACAGTCTGCCTGCAGCCTGGTTTTGTTCTGTCCGCTGCACGGCAACATGCCACATCAGGAGCATCGCAGGAGCAGAGAGTTTTGCCAACCTGATTTTTTTACTTGCAAGTTTGGTCAATTTCTGTATTTTTCTTCGAAATTTGTGCTTCTACCATAACTTAGCAGGCTATGAGTGTACGTTTTTTTTTTTTGTCTTGTATTTATTGTTATTTCATACTTTGCTGTGCGTTCGCCTACAGACAAAGTCCAGTCATGAACAGCATGGATTAAAGATTCATGGCAGTGTTTTAATCATCAAAAATACATTCATCCCCATGATTAAATTGTATCTATATTTCATATACAGTGTAAGCAGAAGAAATCGATCTACACTGTGTAACGTACTGCAGCTCATTCAAAAACAGACGAGGAGCAACAGTCTGGTGCCGATCTGCACTTTAGAGTATACTTTTCTAGTTAAAACCCTTTCCAAAGTATGTTGAAAAAAACATTGTTTGGACAGCATTATTTCTCAAAACATATTTGCTTTGGTTGGACATAGTAATGTAATAGATAGTATATCACATGTATCAAGCTCAGACCTGGGAAAAACTTCTAACCACTATAGATGTCTAACTTCAAAGCACAGCTACTCTGTCTCTCCACCCTCAAAAGAGAAGCACCCATCCCCAAAATCCATTTCAGAACTGTTGGCAGATTGCCAGGTATCATCCCTGGAGCAGACTCTGCTGGTCGAACCTCCCTGCATTCAGCTGTTCTTCAGATATTATGTTATCGACCACCATCCTCAGCGATCTTGATTGAACTGCAACTGTGCCCCCATATCACTCATCCAGTCTACTTTTCCGCTCAGTGTTCCGCATTGACACTGCCGACATGATCTGAGACTGATACCATTCATCCTGATACCAGTCCACTGGTGTGTAAACTGGTGTTAGGCAGCACAGCAGCGTGCAGGAGTTAGACCAGCGCTTGCCCGTCCGAGGACAGTGGAAGTCTACGGTGATGGATGGCAGCAGTGAATTCAGCAGGGGAAACATTTACATGCAAATAATAGCATCTGTCTGCTGGCTACTCACGCGTGAGATGCACAAGCACGCAAATTCGTGCACATATGCAAACATCAGAAACATGCAGAAACAAACGAGGAAACACACAAGAAGAAAATGTGAAAATAACACACACACACACACACACACACACACACACACACAACAGAAGTAATGAGATGATGTATGAGAGCTCTTAAGCCCCAGTCCAGAGCCTCCTTTACTTCACTCTCCACTGGGCTTTCTATACAAGAGTGTGTCTGTGTTTCTCCGTTTCTGCCTCTCTTCTGTTTTCCAGACTCTCTCTCGCTCTCTTCTCTCAGTATTAGTTTGATTGGAGTGCTCAAAGCTGATGTGTTTGGTAATATCAGATCAGAAAAGGCACAAAGGAAGGATGGAAGCTGCTTTTGACAGTTTGCTTTGTGTTTGAAATCCAAGGAATGCTGGCAGAAGAAAAATAACTTTGTTTCTAGGTTTTATTTTATTTTTGTTTCTTTGTTTTCACCAGTTCAGTTTCAGAGTCTGTCAAGAAAATTATTTTAAGGTTACAGTTAGAAATGAATTTTTTTTTAGCTCCTTCTACCTTTCTTAATGCATCATCTCTACAAAACAGAAGTACGTTGTTAGATGAGAGAGGTGAAGTTTATTTCTGCTGAGGATAGTAACAAACATAATGTACATGTTATAAAACAGGTTCTCAACCCTGGAGTCAGGTCACAAGATATATCTGAGAAGTCGTGAGTTGATAATTACGACAAGAGAGATTAAAAAAACAAGTCTCTGCTACAAAAATGTAGGTCTGAATGTATATTTAGAAATTAAAATTGTACCTCTCCGGCCTTCAACAGTTGACGTCAGACAGTCTGATGAGTCTTTAAAAGGAGAAAATAACTACTTAGTTGAAGTGCTCTCAATTTGTAGAAATTCATGTGATGAGCTGTTGCAAGCAGACACACTTCATTTCAAGGGGCCACAAGGCCAAAAAGCTGTGATTCACTGTGCTGCACGACCACTGCAGAGAACCAGCTGGCCTTGAGCTAGGTCATAATATAACGGAGATGAATTGTCTCGTTTTGGGTTGGTTTCTGCAGTTAAAAATGTTAGAGTGCTGTTAAAGCATGAAGCTGGAGCTCCCTCGCTGCTTCACCAACTTCTTTAACATGATGAAATTACATTACTTGAATGAGAAATCTGAGCTGCCTCTCAATGTGATGCCACAGCTGTAAAACTCACAGATACTCTTTAGTAATTTATGATCTGAATCGGCTTTGTATACTGACCTCCAGATGTGTTGTTTAGAAATGGTAGGCTTGATATTTTTATACTGACTTTGGTTTTTAATGTCAAAAGTGTTGCAAAACTCAAGATCTGTCTTGAGAGGCAGAGAGAGAAGTCGAGATTTCCTTTCAAGACCAGTCAAGACCTCCATTTTGGAATACCACTAGCTTGTCTGTGTAAAACAGACGTGATTGTAGTGTGTGTTTGTATTTGTCCGCTCATAGAAAAAAAATTCAAAATTCAAAATTCAACTTTTGATATTAGGCGTTAAACTTATACATACACTCAAGTACAAAGTATGGGAAAAAACGAGGTGAATGAAGAGGAATCATCATTTGTTGTTCAGCATTTTACAATAAAGGTTAGGAGCTGCTCTGGGGTCTCATTCATAAACATTGCGTATGCACAAAACGAGGCCTGAACGAGGTGTATGCTACTTCCACTTAAAAGTTGTAAAAACAAATTTGATGGGAGAATGTGCGCACCTGTGCGCCCTGCCTCATCTGTATAACTGTACATGTGAAAAGATCGCTAGAGAGCTGGAGAGGATGTCGTTTTACTCCATTAGAACAGACCTATGGTCCAGTAATTTGAACAAAGTAAATTATTTGTAAACATGGAACTATGTTGAACAATGGCTGTATGATTTCAGAATTGGTCATTTTCAACACTACTGTTTCAACTTCAAAACTGCAATATGCAAAATTGTGCAATATGCAATACTGACGAAATTGTACAATTGTTCAGTTTGCCTTTGTTAATTTTTATTGCTTGAATCAAAGCAACATTTATTTTGAGTAATTTCTTTGTCATTTGTAGTTAGTTTTTAAGAGGGGAAAAAAAACAATTAAATTCTTAAATTGACTGTGGTGTGAAAAAAATTTTGGATTTTATTTTTAGGCCGTATCGCCCAGACCTACTCTATGATGGCATGACCTTGTCTAAGGTCATCCATTAACACTGTAGTGTACACCAACACATGAATTTGCACATATCTGCAATCTCCTTGCTTCTCACAATAATAATTAACAAACACTAATGCATGCGTATATGCAAATACACCCCAAATACAAATATCTAGATTTCTAAAATCCCTGTATATACAACCACACACAAACTTGCAGTGACAGAAAACCACACACTCTTCAGTTTCTGCTTTAAACCTCCTCAGACTGATCCTCCGCCTCCTCCACTCTAAACAGCCTGCAGGGGAAGACAGGAGAAGGATTGCAAAGCCCCCGCTCGGGTCTGATGAATAGACTTCTCCTAGCATCATCTTTACCTTCGACCTCTGCTAAACAGCTCTCGCAAGGTCTCTTGTCTTTGTCTAGGTGTCTAAATAGTATGTGTGCTTGTGCGTGCACGTCTCTCTCTGCAAAGCAATCTCACACATCCACAACCAGCAACCTTCTGTCCAATTACATCTCTCCCTTTTAACTGTGTATCATTCCAGAAGATGTTTTTTCCTTCTCTCTGCTTTGCATATAAATTGCTAAACATGGTTTCATGATGTCTGTCAAACCGAAGTACTCAGACGCTGGAAACAGACACTGACGATGGAGCAACAGAGCATAAAAAAGACAACAACTAGACAAAGAATAAACACACACACACACACACACACACACACACACACACACACACACAAGCTACTACTGTATGTGTCTGCTGCAGCAGCAGGGGTTGTGATTCCAACACAAAGTGCTTGTATGACAAATCTCTTCGTGGCACATTAACAACCTGTGATCGACAGTCTACCATGTGTGTCAATATAGCAATCAAACAGCCAACAAATTCACCTTTCTACTGATGTGTTCAGGATGACAAGAGGTTGACTTATCCGAAAACTAACTTTCAACAACAGGAACAACAATAAAAGCCTAATAAATATTGAGAGGTTGGTCTTTATTGAGATTTCAAGTAAGGGTAAAATAGCACAAGTGTTTTCATCCGTGAATTACCAGCTTGTTGGAGTAAAGGTCACTGTCTGTGTTATGGTACAGTGTCTGTGTTTCAGTGTAGAGTCCTTAAAGAGGAACAAGCAAGTGTTAATCTTACGGGTTTTTTGAAGCAAAGAGAACGGAGTTCACGTGACAAAAACAAATGCTTGCATATTCAACTAGTTTGCTGTTCTGTGTAAATTCCACCTTTCTGTTTGTGATTGCTCTACATTTTTAATTTACTACGATTTTAGCCATAAACTGAAGAAAAGAAGTGGACGTGGCCAGCGTAGCTTTTATCTCTCTTTTTCTCTCTTTTATTTCTCTCATGGACACTGGACCATCTGCATCGATCATTTTTCCAAGTTACTAATACATCTCATAATACATCCATGGTGGAGACAACAGTGTGTGTGTGTGTGTGTACCCAATTTCACAATTATTAAGATTTATAAAACAGAACCAGACATTTTTTATAAATCTGACATAAAGAATGCTTGTGCATATTTCTGTGTTTGCGCACAAACACGCGCGAGTTTTAGTTGGGATTTAGTAAGTTTTTCAGTTTTTCTGGTTACTTTGTGTGTATAGTGCGCCTCAAGGTTAATTTTCAAGGCTGAATTTGGCTTTAATCATTCCATTACTCGTTTAACTGCAGAGGTGTTTGTTCATCTCTTTCTAGCGATTGACCTATCCATTAATGTTTGCCTGGAATTCAGTTTAATTGTTAACAAGCTGCTTTTAAATATTATTTTTGATCACCAATGACAGTTAATTCTTAATCGTTTACTGTCTTTTTACAAATCAGAATGCAGGCCATTTAATATCAATACAAAAATGGAGAACATACACAACTGGGTGTTCACTCCAAAAAGACAAAATCTTTAGTGCTTCACTGATCAAAAAAGGCTAAACAAAGACAAGTGCAAAAATATATGGCCTAAATAATTAAGCAGCTGATCAGAGAAAACTGAAAGAATAATCTCTCTGCTATTTACTGTTGACATCATTGTGAACATAAAAGCCAGGGCTGACACTGACACACACACACACACACACACGCACACACACACACACACACACACACACAGAAACGGAGGGAGAGGGGGAAAAATGTTTTCTTGTTTTTCTTCATTTTCTTGCTGTTTTATTCTGACTCATGAAGAATTCTGTCAGAAGTTGTCTTTGAAGAGTTTGGCTCAGTACCATGCTCTCTTGTCCTGTTTTTTTTTCTAAATGTTAATTTGATGCTTATGTGTGTGAGCATACATTTGTATGTATGTATGTGTATGTGTGTATGTGTGTGTATGTGTGTGTGTGAGAGAGAGTTTTTGTGGTTTGTGGAGTCCTTAGGGTGGTGTTTACAAATAAAGCCTGAAGCTGCCTGACAACAGTCATCATGATGTTCCAGCACTAATTAACTAATTAAAACATAAACAGAGAAAAACAGAAGTGGTGAGTAGACGTACCAACACACAGACGGACAGTGACTTTCCGTCTGTAGCCAATTGAATACATGCAAACGTAAACTCGAATGCACCTTTTCCATTGGCACTTATAGCCACGCCAAGTCAAACCATGTCCTTGCATTACCAGTTAAAACATGCCAAGTTGTGCAGAGTCTGGCTGAGATGGACCATCTCCAGAGTTGGGTCAAAGCACCCCCGACCGCCTCAAAGCAGGTTGTGGCAATGTCATATTGGCTTTGTGATCATTCAGAGATGATTGAACGACATGTTACATATCCATCTCGTCATCCTGTCTCCCCTTTTCAAACAATAAGCAGTAGATGCCGAGCAAAACTGAAACAACAGTCTGAAGATTCACTGATCTAGTGCAATAGTAAACAGCGCTAAAGAGGGCACCACTTTTAAACATCTTTAACTCAAGACAAGCAGCCATCAGTTAGAGAACCTGTTGTATGGAGATGCACTGAGTCAAACCGAGTAAAGCAACTAACGACTATCTTCAGCCCTGTTTGAATGGCCTCTGTCCCCATATACACAAGGTGGATCAGGACATTTTCATCCAATCTCTATTGTTCTTTTCTTGAAGGGGGTGGTGCAACTATTTAAAGAGGAAGAAAAAATCTAATAAAAATGAAAAGATCATGAGATACAGAACACACCACTGAATGGTTGCAGAAATTTCAGGGCTTTCGTCTGGTACGACCAAGCTGCAACCCCCATAGAAAGCCAGCTCCAGAAGTGAGTCAATCCAATGCATTCTCATCCCAAGCCATCACACACTGCAGCTTCACAGTGCACTTCTGCGTCTGATTACATTTTAGGAAAAATTCTGCGTCTGCTGTTTACACTCGATGTCGCGACCATGATGTCAACAAATGCACATTAGGCTAACGCTGCACTTGGTTATGTTTAGGCAACAACAGCATATGGCAACCAATGTCGGGACGTCAACAAACGCACATGCTGGCACAGGATGGTTAGAATTAGGGGAAGGAGACACATGATAAAATGTAGAAAAGAACCTTCACATGCAGATGAGCCCGAACACCAGATTCCCATTTGACGCACCGTTCAGTGTACAATAACACTGCGACCAGTTCTGCCCAGCTGTCCAGCAATGTGAAAAGCGCCTTTTGGCGTGGCATTCTTACACCAAAAGCACCGACAGAGCTGCGCTTCAAGTTCAGAATGAGAAGAGCTAGTCAATCCCCACAGACCCCTTTGTAAAAAAGCCAGCGTCACATCAGAGAGAAATATGCTTACAGCCTGGTACAAAAAACAGTTTTGGTCTCTACAGCCAATTTCAAAATTCATAACTGCACAGGGGAGAATTTTTATAAAACGTATCAGTTTACATTTTTTCATGCTTTAAATTACACATATTTAAGGGTTTGTTTTGAGTGACTGTGAGGCATTGCTACAGTCTGTGAGCAGATCCACCCCTCACTCCTCCACAGCTTAACCCTCTCATCCAAATGTGGTCATTTCTAGCTCCAAAACCAAATGGTAGCGGTCAAAATGCCAAACTCCAGGCTCAGCAATTCAGTGGGTGGCGTCATGGTAGCTGTTTCCATCATTTTATACAGTCTATGGGTATGACTAGCTGCTTATGCTGTCTAATGTTAGCTAATATTATAGCTGACTGAAGATAATAATGTCTCAAAAGCAAAATTGAAGTCAGCTTACTTACCTTACAACTACTCCACCACTTTTGGCACCAGTGGGCGCCGTTCAGCAAGGGACATGGTCTCCCTTTAAAGTATGGGTTGTCAAGGCTGAAACAGATAACAAAGTAAATAAGTCAGAGTTAGAAATTGACCCTTTGCCCACCTGCCACTGTGGCTGGTGGATTCCAAAATCTACCAATCACTCAATAAATTACCACTGTTTTTTTGGCTGCTGAGTGAAGTAAATCTAGCCAACACTTCATAATTTACCAGCGTTTGACTGGAGGCTGGAGCTAATTTCAGGGTGCTAACCTTGGAAACTGTGGTTACTGTTATTGTGCTTGTTTTAATTTTTCAATGGCTTGATGTGACAACACACCTACTCTACTAGTCATGATTGACAGTGATCATGGCAACCCCTCAAAGTACCAGAAAAGTGCATTTTTTATCACCTCCTAAGTAGTGCTGAAATTTCCTTGCAGGAACTCACCTGGGCAGAGAACTTGGAAACTAAATCAGAACTTTAGTTAAATTGCTGCAATAAAAAAAGAGTCTCTGATGTTGTAATGACTATTGTCTTCACATTCTTTCAAACACAAAGTACATATCAAGGTTTTGGGATGTTTAGGGGACAAAGAGATGACTGACTCATCTTTCTGCAATGACACAGGTGGGTAACAGAAGCAGATAGTTTGTAGTAAAGTAACTTTTACAGTCTAAAAGGGCAAATGTTCAACACAGTTGTGTCTTTTACAAATGTGTCATGATTTTAAAGCCTCTAGTCTTTCGCAACTCCCTTCAGCAAAATGTTCATACCAGCAGCAGGGGTCCTTTTCTTGATGTAATATCAGAGGCCTTTCATTTGTTTGTGTTTATGGGAGACTCTCCTGATAAAATTTGACAGAATAACAATATTTTCCATATGAAACTCTTTTACCCCTTAAAACCTGCCTTTGAATTGCAGTCTGTGAGTTTAAATTATAATTACAGAGCCTATATAAAAATACAGATGTAAATACATCCAATATGCATAGAGGAATGCCATTTGCAACTCAAGCATGTGGAGGTGGTTAAGTGTGAAAGCAATGTTTATCATTCATTTACATAAAATACAAAGGAAATAAAATAATTTGAGTGGGCTGTGGTCATAACAGTGCTAATAGGAATGGATTTTTCATAAACAGCATTATGGAACAATCAGTATAAAGAAAGTAGCTGTATAAATTTTGCTATATGTAGATGCAATCATAAGCTACAATAGATCTGTTTACAAGTGAAGGCACACGTTATTTCTCCTGTCATACGCTGGCAGACTTTGTAAATAACTTAAGCCAAGAAAGTGACAGATACTGCACATCATGTAAGTCACAACCTGATTTTGTCCAAAACAGAACATCCTATTAAATGATTACAGCTGTAATTAACTTGTGATAACTTTTGAGTTCTTGCCTTGAGTCACTGGCTATTGATCTTTTCAGGGTTATGTTTATATATAGTATTTCGTTTATTTCCACTTGGTTTTGACATTAATTTTCAAGGGTGACCTGAGTGCACAAATTAGAAATGCATAATGTCAAACGTGATAACATAAACAAAGATACTGAAAAACAGAAATGTAGTTTACCTTGGAGGCTTTGGTGAGTTTTTTCTTGTTGGCCTATTTTCACTCTGACAATGTTGACCATGACATTAAAAAAAAAAAAACACCAATCTTTTTGGATTACCTAATATGTGTTTAAAGATACTAAGTGGAGTTTTTGACCACTAGAGCGCAATGGAGTTAAGGTTTTATGAGTGGGTCTCCATTGTTATTGCGCTTGTATTGTGCTTACATGTGGACACGCTGGCACTGTGATACAAACCCTTGCCACTGGTTGCCAGCAGTAACACAAAATGAAACGTATAATATGCCGACAAAAGCAAGGAAGTAAAAGACTGCAAGCAAACCATGGATGTAAACAATGCATGATTTATGATATTCCCCCAAAAAAATCTGCTCTGTAAATGTTTAATGTAGAAAGGAAATGTGCTCAACAAGTTTGTTAGACTTTAAGGATTCACACAATACATCTTAGTGAGAAACCTGAATGGAAGCATTACTTTTTTAAATAAAAAATAAATAATCTTTTTTTAAATGCTATCACAGCATTGTTTTCTGTCGCAGCAGGCAGCTGTTTTAGGTGGAAAAGGCTCTAAAAACCCTTTACTCAGTATCTGGACGGCATCCGATAGCAGACAGGGCTGCTGAACAGGTTGAGTGGATTTAAATTGTCCAGGTGGCCAGTGTATAAATAAGTGGACGTTGCCATCATGATGTCAATCGCTGGCTTGTGGACTACCATTTTCAAGCCTCACTTTCAAGAGTTAAGCATTCACGATCTTGTTTTTGGAGCCAGAAGTTACATTTGGAAGAGACGGTGGAACTGTGTAGGAGCGAGGGGCAAATCTGACTGAGAACCCGAGGACACTGCCATGGTTGTGACTAGTTTATCACAAGGTAGCCATGATCTAAAGCATGTCCTGCTTTATCATCTATTTTATTTTAATGGGACCATAATTAACAAAATGAATATCATGCTGTATTGAAGAAGACCTGAAATTAGTGGTCGAGAACACAAAATCAATAGGAAAATGTTTACTGAGGTAATTAATCAAGTAAGAGTTCAGTGGAGTGAGTCGCCTCCTGCTGGCCATTAGAAACAATGCAGGTTTAAGGCACTGCAGGCATGGCTAAACTTTTCAGACCCAGAGATAAGCACTTGGTAAGAAAAGGCAACTGTTGGCTAACAAGGTTGTTATATCATTTTACAAGGTGATGCTGTGAAAATGTAATTTTCTCAACTTTTTTTCCTGCTGCCCCCAAGTGCTTAAAAATTTTTTTTTACATTGGTGTGTTTCATAAGAACCCCATTACTGTTTCTAAAGTGACGTAGTATATGAGCGGACTTTGTCAGGTGGAGGGGATGGTAGATGGTGTGACACCTGGGCTGCCAAGCTGCAGACCACTGTTCAAGACAAACAACAAAAACAGTTGCTGTGAGTCGTTGTTGCATTTCCATGAGCTTTTTGGCTCCCAAACTTTGCTGTTCTTTAGGAACTATTGCTTTGTTTCCACCGGTGATAGTGCCACAAAAAGCAGTTATTTTTTTACAGAGACATCGCTGTGTTTCCATCTGGGATTGCGCCACTAAATCGGATATTTTTGGCCAAATTATGATCTTTTGCACACCATCACCAAGTAGTTTCTGTGCTGCATTCGCAGCATTGTTTAAACATACAGAACTTAACATTTTCAACATGTCTGCTACATAGTAATGTAAACATGTAATTAATAAATTACGCGTCATGTTTCATCAATAACTATACATTTCCACTTTCACAAATAAAGATCCCCTGCAGCTAAATTTAATCAATTACACTCAATATATCAAGTACAAGTTGAGTAAACAATATCACTACAAGGTCCATTTATCAATTCTTGGTCATAGCACATAATCTTCTCTAGCAGGTGGTGAACAAGTTTCTCAGGTGTCATCTGAACATCTACAAATTCATGACAACTGGCTGCTGAGGATCATGTGATGCGATGAAACCATGTTTGTTAATAAGTGACTGCAAAGCGCACACTGATGTGCATGTCCCTTTGGGAAACACTATCAGTGTTTCACACTTAACATCAAGGATTTACTTCATGTGAGACAGCTGGTGTGTTACTCTCACAGCACAAGTTGTAAATATTTTACATATTTAATAAACTGAATTGTGGATGTAATGACTGGCTTGTATGCTTGTCTGGAGAGTCGAGATTATCAGAGAAGATAATCACTTAAGACCAGCCTGAAATTCGGGTCGCTTGTGTGATTATCACAAGGCAAATTGGGTTCAAGATCAACCTGATGATCCAAAAACGTATGACAGGGCAATAAAGATAGGTGTAAAGAGGTCCTTTATTTACAGTTTTTAGTCACTTCAGTTAGAAACATGCCAATTATGAGCTAAAATTCAAACGTGCTTATTAAGGGTTGTTTCACTTCTTGAATATATTGCATTTTACTTATAACTGAAAACATTTTTGATATAGTGAAGTTCTCTGTGTTCTCACGTTTGAAGTTTCCATCACTAACATCTCTGACTCTCAGGCATTCATGCAATGACGTGTGTGAAGCCTCTTTGGCGACAGACAGATGTGTCTTTATTTAGAGATAAAGACACACCAATAACAGACATGTGGGTCAGGGACGGGTGTGTTTTGGTTGTCGCGGGTCACTCGGACAGCTGCATTGTGTGTGTTCAGTCATGCAGGAAAGCTGAAGCCTTTGGGGGGCAGACAGGGGAAAGAGGTCATATATGCGTTTATATGTACCACACATTTCCACACAAACATGCGCACACACACACACTGATTACCTCAACAATGCACACAATGAATGCGCTTAAAAGTGTTATTAAAGTGCAATATTAGGCTGTCAGAGAGGAAAAGTGAAAACTGATTTGTTCAGCTCTCTCAAAAATGAAAATGTCAGAGCTGTTAATGAAAACAAACACCTTCACATTGCAACCATACAAATATACCGCCACAATACACAATATTTAGAGAGTAAAACACACGCATGCATACGCACACAGTCAAGCTATCAGTCGGCCACATTACTTCTTCATTGTTCTTCTTGCACTAATGTGTGTGAGAACAACTTTCATGGTGAACAGTGGGAGTTCAATCAAAATTTGCATGAATTCTGTTATTTCTGCAAAATGTCATTGGGAATATCACACCCCATATCTTTATGAAAAACTAGTAGACACTGGTTTATACACGCCAGGTACTATGGTTGAGATCTGTAGAGCTTCTTCTGTTTCCAATTTAAGATCAAAACTAGAAATTCAGTCAAAAGGTCTGTAAACTGGTTATCAACATTTTATAATGTTCCTTGTATTTGTGTTTTGTGATTGATGTTCCTTAATTGTTCTTAATAGTGTACAGGCTTTAGAAAAAAACAATTCCTCTAGAAAGACAATAAATTATCTATCATTTAGTTATTCATTCAACCATCAATTATTCATGGAAAACATCCATAGAACTGAAAACTTCTTCAGAGCTTAAGATCCAATGTTGGTTTTATTTTATGAATGTTTTGATCAAATATTTATGGTTTAATTAACTCAGGTGATTTGATTCATTTGACTGACTTCTATGACTTAACTGGTTGCTCCAGTCTGAGGCTTTAACATAAAGCTATTCTGTGTGTTTAAGGCCCTTTTTGACTGTTAGTAACAGAGTTAAGTGTGAGTGTTTTCATGACCGCTTCTACGTTGTTTGTGTCAAGCATGTGCACACAAGTGAATGGAGGCATCCAGATACACAATCCTCCTGAATATTATTCACTAATCATCAGTTGATGGCAGTAATGTGCAACAAAGTGCAGCAATGTTCCAACAAAGGCAAAGAAGAGGCAGACTGCTAGCAAGTAAACATGAATGTAAACAAGGCAAAGCTATAAATATTAATGAGTGGAGTTTGTTTACAAGAAAAACTCCTCAAATGCACAATTAAGTTTGTTTTCAGTTTTCATTGTATATTTTTTTTCCCCCCTTTCACTCGCAAAATTTGTCTGAGAAGTCCTTATTCCTTAAAACTAGACAGACTGTTAATCAGGACCACATTACATTTTAGTTGACAAACATTTAAGATCCAGCATGTAGAATTTAAAGGGATATATTGACAGAAATGGTATATAATATTCATTAGTTTATAGCCACCTGAAAATGAGAACTGTTGTTTTTTGGTTGCTTTGGAAGCAGCTCCTCTTCCATTTAGTTCACCGCGTTGTTGCTACAGCAGTCCAGAACAGACAAACCAAACACACTTGCAATGGACAATTTGAGTTTTTGTGTCAGCCACCGTAGTTCTCCTACACACTTGGTAAACGGGAGAATTTTCAGGTATTTGCAATCTGCAACCTCAATGCTAGATACACTAAATCCTACATACTAGAATAAGGCTGTGCCATATCGTATTGTCCACAATGAAACTGGTAAAATGTTTCATTGTATAAGAAAGATTCATATCATGATAATGGCAATATTTGGACTTGCTGAAATAATGGCATCATACCATTAAATATGACAACAACAAACAGGCTAAAAGCTACTGGCCAGGAGCAGGTCTGGACATCCTTAATGTTTTATGAACAGCCCCAGACTAATTAGACTATTTTGGTGACTTATCGCTTGCCCTAAACTCTCAGCGGCAGCACAGCGGCTGCAGCACATCATCTCTCTATCCCTCTCCTCTCTCTCCATGCACACACAGGAATTGGAGTCATCAGGTAATTTTTTCATAAGCCTGTCTAAATGTAAACCTATGTGATGCTCACAGCACAACAAAAAAACGTATATGAGTGTATGATAGTCATCATAACATAATAGCCTGTTATAATAAACGCAGGTCTGTGTGTGTGCGGGGGTGTCTGATGGTCAGCGCTGACTGACACACACAGCAGCAAGAACAGTGGAGAAAAAACAGCAGCGCAAACAGGTCCAGGTAGAAAAAACAAGTCAGTCATTTTAGTAATATAAGCACTATTTATAGATTGAAGACAGTGTTTTTTGTATTTGGCAACTATTTAGATGTATAATTTTTGGTCGATTTCTTTTTGTTGTAATATTTATATTACACAGAATCTAAATCTAACTTTCTTCTTGAAACTTTAATCTTGAGTTACTGTTGTTGTTTACAAACTAGAGAACCCAGTAAAAACTGAATAAAAAACTATTTCTGAGTATTTCAACGTGAACTACATTTATGTTGACATATGCAGCTATAACACTTATTTTGTTGTAATTATATGTTCTGGAATTAAATAATACAATATTTTAGGTATTTTTGTTGTTTGTCAATAGTATCATTATTGCAAAAAAACCCAAACTGAAATACAGTGATATCATTTTACAGCCATATCACCCACCCCAAAACTAGACCTTTAGGTTTGGTAAATTTGGTTATGTATTTATTTATACTTTGATGAGGACCCTGCACTAAAATGACAGACTACTTTGTGGAAGCGATGGGGATCCAGAAGAAAAATAAGGAATAAAAAGAGAGACTTATGCGCTGCAAAAAGATCCACACACTCACTCATTCAAATATCAGACAAACACATCCTCACATAGAGAGTCTGATAGCTGAGTTGTAATCCAGGATTAGTCAGATTAAGATCTATACCTCTGCCGATGTGTGTTAAACGATTAAAGCCAGACAGGCCTATTTACCAAGAAGAAAAGACGATCAAATCAACAGGCTCATCCTGGAGTGACAGCTGTAAGAGATAGACTGTGGAGAAGAGCAAATTATTTGTTCACGCGTTAAAAGTCTCTTGTTCTTTGATGCAAAACCGGTGTTTGCTCTTCTCCTGAGAGGGAGGAGGAAGAGGGGGAGGAGAGGGAGGAGGAGGAGAGGAGACAGAAATGTAATGGAAATAAAGAAAAAGATGGCAGAGAAGAAGGAAGAGTGTTCTGTGTGGCGACTGATAGAACCTGGATGAATGACGAAGAGTTGTAATTAATAAACTCAAAGGATAATCAGGAGCCTGCATGCACACGTACTTGGACATGCAGGCTTTGCTCGCTCTGTCTCTCCCTGTCTCCCACACACACACACACACGCACACACACACACTGAGGCAGAGTATATCGCTCCACACAGCCGACGACTAGAGGCTGCTGTGGCGTGATGGAGGAGCTGAGAACAAATATAAAGTGAGGGAGTGCCTAATGAAGATTTTAAATGAGGAAATTCCTGTGAAAATATGATAACCCTCCCTCTCTCACCCACCGTGTCCCTCCCCTCTCCCTCCCCTGTCTAATACCAATACTTCTTCATCCCCTACTTTCCCTCCTCCTCTGTGTGTCCTGCACGACATAAACACTGCGTTATTTTAATTAGGATTTGTACACTCCAACACTTTAATTTTCTCTTCCTTATTTCCCCGAGAAATCTCTGTTTTATTAGTTATCAAACCATTCCAGGCCAAACTCATAATTACACTCTGTCCCAGGGGGAAATGCGTGCAAGTATGCAAGCGCCGAGGTTTACCTAAGCTTGTGAGGACTTTTGAGGAAACGAAACAGCGTACAATCTTTGCTGCTCCTCGTAGAGAAAAAAGACGATTTTAGAGATAAAGACAAGGGGCTCAAGGTTAATTTTACAAGGTGAAATGTAAGATTGTCAAAAGGGTAATGACTGAATGTAAGGCAAAACGAGGTTCTCAAAAGGATACCAAAACTGGAATCTGTGTGTGTGTGTGTGTGTGTGTGTGTGTGTGTGTGTGTGTGTGTGCGTGCGTGCGTGCGTGCGTGCGTGCGTGCGTGTGTGTGTGTGAGGTTTTTCCTCTTTATAAATTCATTGTTTGGCTAAATCTTAGAGCGAAGGGTTATGTTATTTACCTGTGGTAATTGGTTTTCCCAAATGGCAGTTTTCCTCATTACACACAGACGTACACAACCATGCATGTACACACTCACACAATAATGAAGGGTAAGACAACGGAGAAGATGCCATTTCAGATAGCGGAGGCACAAAGTCAACACAGAGACTCAGAGAAACACACACCCACAAAGACAAAGTGTTTGTGTGTGTAGCGAGCAGAGTTTCAGTGACACAGTGATGATCTCAGGGTAGAAAAGCAAAGTAAAAACTAATCAAACACTCAGGCTCACCCACAGTGTGTCTACATGCATCCATTAGGCAAAAAGGCCTGATCTCTTTGCTTTGTGCTCAACATGATATAAACTAAATATTAACTGATAGAAATGGAAGAAAATGTTTTTGTGTGTATGTTTGTGTCTGAGGAACCAGCTGTTCCATCTGTCACTCACTGAGGTGAAAATAAAACTGTCATTTGTCCATCTCACCTTCTGCCTCTCCCTCATGTGTCTTTCCACCTGTTTATCTCCTCTTCATTCACCTCTCTGTGTCTCCACACCTTACTCCATGTTACGTCATGCTGCAGCGACCTGAGGGTTACAAAAATAATATTCTCAATGTTCTGTTTCAGCCAAGAAATTCTGAGAGGTACGGGGGTGAGATATTCACTCAGGGCTGAGCGAGATGGCTTTAAAATAATATCACAATATTTTTAGGCTATAACAGGATACACAATATATAAATATATATATCTTGATATTTTAAAATTTCCTCTAAACTACTGTAAACTATTAAAAACAAAAGATATTAAATGAACTACATTCACAAATAAGTAGCTACTGCCATAAAATATAGTTTAATACACTGCACAGCACAATGAGCAAAAAAAAGAGTGCTCGACTTGAAGATTTATTAGTTGACTGAGGGGGTCTTTGACTGATGATTCGAATCTTCAAATTTCAGGGGGAAGCCCCACACAAACCGCAGTTGTCATTTACAAAGACACTGCTAAATTCCCAGCCAGAATAGTGCTATGGAAAGCAATTGCTTTTTACTGAGACAACGCTGCAGTTCCTGCTGCTGGGAGAGAGCACGGAAAGCAGTTGTTTTTTTACCAAGCCACTGCTGCCTTACCACCAGAATAGTACTATTATATTATTATTATTATTATTATTATTATTATTACTGAGACAACGCTGCGTTTCCAGCTATGACAGTGCTACGGAAAGCAGTTATTTTTTTCCAGAGACGTTGCTGCTTTTCAAGCTGGAATCATGCTACCAAAACTGGGTATTTTAACCCAGAACATGATCTTTTCCTAACCAGAACCAAGTATTCTTTCTGAGTTAACCCAACCACACATTAACCATGATGTTTTTTAAACATAATATTTCAGCAATTTCCACTACGTAATAACATACTCATATCATTTCATTCTTAGTGTGATTCCTGCAGGTATGCTGAAAATGCAGAAAACCTTTCATTCACAGACACATTAAAAAGTAACAATGAGATGACCTACTGTAAGAAAATAGTCTCATTCACAAAAGAAAGGGAGACCATTATTAAAGAGCACAATTACCTCCAGTCTGAACTGCTTCTTGAAAAGGCCGTCGAGTAAGAGGTCGACCATTAAGGCCCATTTAATATTAAAGACCCTGCACACTAGATGTTTTCAGTTTTTCTGGTTGATTAGACCTTTCCCACGTAGAAGTTTGATGGAGTTATGCATTTAAGCTGCTTATTTATGAGTCAAAATCTCCGTTCTATAGCACCCTCAAGCCTCTCAAAATGAAACAAAAAAAACAGTCAATAGCATGTACACTATTTTCTGTCAATAGTCCAACAATACAGTGTGACACGTTTACAGTTGCAAAATTGTAATAATACGACTGCTGACTTGAAATGAAGATGATCTATCAGTGTCTAAAATCTTGATTTACTGCACCTTACAGGGTAACATATCAAGTGTCTGTTATATAAGAAGTAGTGAATAAGAGAACAAGGGAATGATTTATGACAGAGCTCATATACTATTGATAAAGGTATAGTTGTCGTATCCAAACCAGACCAGAGACATATGATTCCTCCCGAGCTCCCCGAGTACGCTGAGGGTGCACAATCATATTGATACGCCTTCTACATCAACCAGTGTTGGCTTTAAAATGAAATAGCATTGTGCTTCATGTCTCCATCTGCTGGTGGGCCATCACAGTGGCCCACCAGCAGATAGACAGATAGAGAGAGACAGATATATATGTATATATACCATGCATGTAATGCCACAAATTAATATAATGAAACTTAACTACAATTTAGCTTAAAAAGATACACCAGAGTCCTGGTACCCAATGTTGAGAGGTGGCCATCTTTAACTAGGCACCTAACTGACAGTTTATTTGTTTACAACATCTTAACACTTTACAACGTCAATAGTACTCGACTCACTCAATACCCACATACATGTAACACAAATACTCCAACACAGGGTTCCTACCCTTTAAAGAAAGTTAAATTTAAGACTTTTTAAGACTTTTGTAATGCTACTTCAAATAAAATTTAAGACCAATTTTACACTAACTACAACTGAAAAAAGAAAAACATGAACAGAGATCAATATAGGGTTATGGACAATTTTGTCCAAATGCTTACTACCACCTAAACCATTAATTTTTTGGCCAAGTTATAAGTTAGATGATCTACTTAAAAAGCTGAAAGTTTCTTCAACAACTTCCCGAGCTGAACACATGAAAAACAGCACATTATGTTGTCAAAAAAGTAGTCAGTTGGTTTGCCTTGAAAACGCTTGTTCATTTTTAATTTGACTGAATGTGGTAAATGTACATGTGAGTTTCATTATTGGTTTTCTCCATTCTGAGTCATGTGACCTTAAATTTGGTTAATTATTTTAAAAGAACGATATTACCAATTATTTTGGGGATTTTACACCACAATGACAAAAAATGGGGATTCATAATACACTTCTTCCTATGTCTTAGCATGTTTAAGTCTTTGAAAAGATTGATTTACGACATTTCAATACCAATTAAGGCAGTATTTATAGATAAATAGATCCAGGGGAACTCTGCCATCCACTAAATACCTCAAACTGTGGTATATATACTATAAACCGTCATTAAATACACTTGAACACATACGTTTCTACTTATCTGACACCATGAAACTTCTTCAGCACGTACTTCGGGTGTGCTAAAAAAATATGTCGCCCCACACTTAAAATAGGTTAAACTACCTTAAACAAAACTTAAAAGCCATTAATTCAGATTTTACAAGCAGTGACATTACTATACGAACTTCCACTTCTCCTAACCAGCTAACACAGCCGGATACTCACCCACCAGCGGTCCGACTGGTCGTTAACGGCTGAAAATGGCTGCATCCGTTACGGTTAGCTCCTCCTCGGCAGTTCGACAGCTAGCTAAGCGTTAGCAAGACTGCTAAAACTCCCACACAAACCAGTCTGATAATTACGGCTGTTTAACTTCAGCTTGTGACCACAGCAACCCGCAGTGTCCACGACTCTTGTGCTATTTTTCCTAGTTAAAGCCTGTTAGCCCAACTTTACTGAAATACATCCGTGTGTTAGCCGCGCTAGCTGACAGGTTCCTCTGCAACATCAGACACCCTACCCTGTCGCCGTTGCTAATCCCGCCCCGTCCAATCAGTGACTGAAGAACTTGACGTTTCATCTTGACTGACCAATAAAAACGGTGCGCCGTTTTGCTGCTGTTTCAACAGGTTTTACGGCGAAGACCGTGAGGGGCGCTATGCGTCATCAGAAGGGTGGAGGTAAAAATAATGTTGGGAAATAGATAAAGTTAATAAAAAATGAAAACCTCACAAACGTAATAAACTGAAATATAGTAGTTCATATAATGGTTCTTGCCAATTTACATTTTTTGAGTTTTTTTTACTGGTTGTCAACTGTGTTTTAAAATTGGTATCTTTAAAAATATAAAAGGAGGGTAGTCTTTTAGTCCTTAGAGACCTGAGCTAATTAGCTTGATTTCATTCAAAAAAAAATAAAATAAAATAGGCAATAAGCAATTAACAAAAAATAGCCCCAAAATTAGCAAGAAATAAGTAAAAAAGTTACAAGAAGAAAAGAAAAAAAGAAAATTACCTGTGGAAAAAAAGCAAAAATAGAAAGGAAAAAAGCAGAGAAACCCAACAAAAAAAAAAAATCATCAATCAAGGAATTACCTGGAAAAAAGTGCAAAACAACAAATAATGATAAAATAAAACTACTTATTCTTTCTGTAAAATAGGCCTAATTTTAAATATATGATTATGATAATTAGAGCTATAGTTGTTTGGACATTTTCCCTTGTGCTTTGATAATTTTCTAATAATCTCTCTACCTGCTCTTTTTTCATATTTTACAAATTCCTTGCATTTTGCAGGGCATGTCTTGCCACATTGCTGATTGTCTTTCCCCATGTCTTTGTCTGATATTAATCCAGCTTTTGAAGGGTTAAGCCAAAACTTGTGTATATAATATTTTGCTAAAATGTAAACATATGTTAGCATTGAGTTATACTGTGTTCATGTGCTTAGATGGTACAGTTTCCTGAGTTGCGAAAATTATTCTTCCAACTTTGGTGTATTCATGAGCTTTAATTTTTACATTTACGCAACATGTTGATAACACTTTGAAGCGTTATATTACAAAATTATTTCCCCCACACTTTTAGCTGCACCAGTACATCTGCTAAAACTACTAAAATATAACTTTACCATGGTAATAAATTACTTCTCTTAAAATTCTAAGTACATGGACAGCAACACATGGTTACAAATGCCATATTACAATTAAATTTGAGCAAAAAAAATGGTCATGCAATGTGTAAATTCATAAAAAAAAAGGTCATTACCATAAATTAGATGTTTACTTTACTTTATGTTTCACACAACTGAATCCATGTAAGCCTATCTTTTTTTTTTCAAAATTATTTTTATTGTTTTCTTTTTTCATTTGAAATAAACAGGACAAACATTTACAAACCCCACCCCTAAAAACAAAACCTTGGTAAAGGGGAAAACAACATTATCAATTATAGACTAAAAAATAATAAAACTGAAAAAAAATAAATTAAGAATAATAATGATGATAAAAAACAACAACAATAATAATAATCATACATAAAACACACACACATCTTGTAGGCCTATCATTTATACACAATATTTGGGATTCATTCAGAGCCACACTAATTCTAAACAGTTACATCAATTTAAATACACTCCATACAGCTGAAATAGGCATGGTGAATAAAAAAAAAAACCTTGACAATCATGGTTACTATACGCAGCGATTGGTCAGGTGATCACACAACGTTTTCCTGTCACTTTATGTTTCTAAAATTGCCTGTAACCCCTTCGATAATAGAGAGGGACTGTTAAAAAAAAGGTCTAATCGATTAAAGTAAGTGGAAACTCCTGTGCGGGTGCACCATGGGTGTGTAGTGGCTTAAATCCAGCTCTATTGGAGTCTTTTCTTTTACTTTTTGTCCCCTATCTTCCACTGCTGTGTGCCATCTTAGGCAGTGGGGAAAATTAGGCTTTTCTGCTTTCCTATGCTCCTTTTTCAGGTTCCAGTCTGTTAATCAATCCACTCTATCCAGTCTTTTCTTTCACTGACTCCCTAATGGTGGAAAAACTATCTTCTCTCTCCAGTCAGATCTGCAAAGTGACTCTCCATTTCCATTAAAAGTAATTTCCAAAGAAACACTTGACATCACCATCTCCCCACCGAATCACATTTTCTTTGTTCTCCCTTTTCATTTACTTTCTTGAACAAATCCTTCGCGTTTCTCGAACGAGCACTTTACCCTTTTACATGACTGCTGCAGAGCCACAAAGAAAATGGCATGATAACAGCACAAGGCTCTGACCTTGCATTCCTGATTTTAACTTGCTTATTATTTCAGTCATACAGGAACCGAAGTTCAGTCTACTGTTCCATCCAGCCTAATTCACTCTGAATAAGAGTGCCAGCTAAATGCCTCAAGTGTAAAATGGAAAACGCTGGCCTGCCGACAGGGAAATTCTGGTGGGTGGCGAGGTGTTGAAAGACAGCGCTCACATGTATTAGTGCAAGGAGCCAGACAGAGCTTTTGCTCCGCTGTGAGCAATCAATGGACCCACACCTGGAAAAGTATTCAAGGCTAGGTTTGGATATTTGGATTATTAGTTATAATATCAGCAAGCACACATTAGTCAGTGCAGTGATCAAGAACAGTGAGTGAGATTTTGTGGCAGGTGCCTAAAATAAAACCATATATGAGTCAAAATACATCAGCAACTAATGATTTTTTTTATTATCAATCAGTCTACTTTGCAGATTCCTCAGTTCACCATTTCATTTAAAAGAAATGCCAGTCACAATCTCATATATGCGACATCTCCTAATTGCTGGATTTGCCAAACCCACAGCGCAAACCCCAAATATATTCCGTTAAAAGTAAAATAAAACAGAGAAATGCAGAAAATCATCACATTTTAGGAGCTGGAAGTGATGAGTGTTTTGTTTGCTTGATAATAACATAAACATTGAGAGTATTAATATTTTGTTGACCAACTAACTAATTATTGTAGTAGCTAATCATTTAGGCACTGAATCAAACCTCTCAGTTAGATAAAATTTCACAAGACATCAATTCTTTTCTCCCACTGGATACAGACAATTTTTGTCTCATTTATGTAGTTTTGTCCACCTTTAAAGAAAAAAAGAAATCAGATATGATAAAACTTTTACCCACCAAAGTAATTACACATCTGAGAGCAATAAAATTGGATAGGAAAAGAAACATGAGCTGTCACCACATCCTCGAACATAAAAGTTAAATTTAAAAGTTTTAGCTTGATCTTTAACTGTAATGTCACTGTTTTAGTTCACTCTCACAGCTCTTATATGTGGAAATCATGTACTCTATTTTAAGTTGTGATGCTGCTTACTGCTTTCTTTGTGCTTTTTTTTAAACTCCTGACGTGATGCTATTGTTGTACTCATGCTTTGTTCTTTTAACATATTTCTTTTTTTACATCACTTCATAACCTTGGTTTCAAAAGATGCTACATAATTTAAGATTTACTTACTTACTCGTAGAAAAGCAGAAAAACCCTCAAGATATCAACAGTTAGCAACTAGCTGTTGAACATATGAAGCATTTAGCAGCTAAAGAGCCAAAACTTTCCTATAAGAGGGACAGAAACATAATGAAATAAATGCTAATTTTGCTCTGTAACTGCTGGATGTGTCAATAAGCAACAATTTTGCCAAATGAATGTAAGAGGTGATATGTTAATGTGCTCACAATTGGTTGCCACAGACACCAAAAGGGCAAAAAAAAAATCCATTGAAGGTTTAATGTTGATCTTAACTGGTGATATTTTGTTTCCTGCTGCCATGAAAGGCCCAGTGACAGCTGGTCTACATTCCCATTGTTACTAGTATTATATCTAATCCTTTTTTCACTGTGTCACAGTTTGCTCCATGTAAAGACTTCAAAGGCTATTCCCTTGTTTTCAACCTTAATTATTGGAAATGTGTAGCTCACTACATAGCTCTGCACCTTCATTTGTAGGGAGGGCAGAGGAGAAAGTTCCCCAGAAACATTGGTAATAATTCTCGCTGCACAGGAATCACTGCTACTGCTTCCCTTCTGCCCAATTGATTTTTTTTTTTTTTGTGCAATGATGTTAACATGTTCCCAGATCTCTGTAATTAAACCTGCAGTACACTGTTTGGCCACTTAGTGTCAGAGGAACATAGCACTGGCATATTATCACATTTAAAGTGGGTTTGGAGAATGTGTTATCAAACTGTTGTCTACTTAGACACCCAGCATATGAAACAATATAGGCCTTGTCCACATCTCTGCGAGTCTATTTCAAAATGTAGCTTTTGTCCTTCCTTCTACAATAAAAGTGTGTTTTAGGTCACTAAACACATACCTTTTGTAAAACTTTCCATGGTGAAGATCTTCAGAAACTCCACAAATGAGGCCACATCTCATGCAATGGTGGATGTGGCTAAAACAGTGACTGTTCTAACCTTGCTAACAGGACTTTTTACATGTTTATCCATGAATGTGCAATTACTCTTCCACTATACTGAGGTACAGAGGCGTCTGAATGTGTTACAGAGGTCACTGCTCCAGGTAGCCTTCTGACAATGGCATTGCTTTCGGGTGAAGGTTATATAGCCATCTGATGTTTTGGCATGCTTTTGATAACACTTCAACTGCAACCCAATCACCAGAATAAATGTTGGCATTGTACATTTGTGCAGCCCACAGATACATTACATTTGTACGGTATTATGTAGCAGATTTGTTGAAACTTTAACGCTAGGGTTAACTTGTTGTTAGGTTTAAGCACAAAAATCACTAGGTTATGGTAAGGAAAAGATCATGCTTCGGCTTAAAATTCTTGCTTCTGGTGGCATTATCCAAGGCTGGAAACACAGTGATGGGTGGCTTAACACCACCCTTGTTTGGGGGCTAAAACACCATTGGAAACATAGCAACACCTTGCTGTTTTGTTGCTCCTTGGTCTCAACAGTGGTCTGAAGTTGTCTGCTGCTTGGCTGTCATCTACTTGGGTTTGGATAGAAAAAGATCATGCTTTGGCTTAAAATACCCACTTTTGGTGGCACAATCCCAGCTGGAATTGCATCAATGTCTCTGTAGAAAATAAGTGCTTTTTGAAGCACTATCCCAGCAGGAAATGCAGCGCCGGGTGGTTAAACACCACCCACATTTGGTGGCTAAAAAAGCTGCAGGAAAGACAGCAATGACTCTCTGAAAAACATCCATTTTTCCTGCTTATTGGTCTTGAAAAGTCTGCAATGGTCCACAGCCTGGCAGGTGTCCTGCCTAGGTCTCAAAAATACCCTGTCTCATGCAGAATAGGGCATAAAAATGTTGATTACAGCCACTTTAACATGGTGTATACAGTGTTATTTTTATCCATGAGAATGATAGCTGCTATGAAAATACAACCCAGGCTGTAATAAACCAGAATTGTGCTTTAACACTGCAAAGGCAGTCAAATTCAAACCCCAACAAAAGTTGCAAATCCACTAAACCAACTGCCACTCAGCCCACTGGGTCTCATCTTTCTGACACGGAGCAGTGAGAGCAGCTCTGCCATTAGAGAGGGAAGAAGAGAAGCATGTTGCGCTGACTGGAGTGTGGGCCTGTCAGTCACCGCTAACAGCTGCATTTGGCATTTCAGTCAGGTACAAAAGGTGTGTTTGGTGCCAAAGTACCTCAAGTCAGACAGGCATCCAGACAGTGTGCCTGAATAACAATATTTCATCAGAGTAAAGTGGGAATAACAGGGAAGAGGACGAGGGGGGGTAAACATAGTTCAGGATGGAGCTGCATCCGTGTAGTTACGACTTTAGAGGCAACATACGTACATCTTCAAGGTTCTTCTCCACCATCTGTTTTCTGGCTGTAGTGGCTCCTGCCTTCGTCTAACACACACACGCACAGACACACAGACACACAGACACACACACACACACACTTACCACTCAACATGCCCTTCCAGATTCATTAGCATATAAATAACTCATACAGACAAAAAACACACACCAAGGCAATGGTACCATCACACAGATGCCTTTTCCAGTAGTGTTAAAAGGTGAATGTAGAATATTAGTGGGTATAAGCAGATTCTAGTGGTGTCCATTAGTGTGTGTTTGTGTGTGTGTGTGTGTGTGTGTATGTGTGTGTGACTGTTTCCAAGCCTGATGAAAAGGCTTTTAGGCTAATTACATGAGAACAGTGTGTTGCTATCTAGATGAATTTTAATCTTGTGCTTACATCTCCCTCTCACTCTGCCTCATACACATAAATACTATGTGCATGCACACACACTGCAACAGACTGCTGCCGCTGTTGGATTTTTTACTTTAGGAGGTAATTCTAAAAGATTAACTTGTTCATATGAGTGCATGAGTGTGTGTGTGTGTGTGTGTGTGTGTGTGTGTGTGTGCTGTTGCATCTTCCATATCACTAAACTCTATGATCCAGTCAATAAAGATTGTGATGTTCAGAGCGTGACTCACACAGCCTCCTGCTGGTTAGCTGCTAATACCTTGCTTGCTGAGGGTGCATTTCATTCGGCTTCTCTCACTTCCTTTTCTGTTTTAACTGAGGGTTGAAAAAGCAGAATGTTTTAGGAGCAGAGGGACAGTGGTTTGGGTTTTCAAATCTGATCTAACAGCGCCCTCTGTCAAGAGAAAGGTAGAACTTCAACAAAACGTCATCTTTTTTGTAATTTGACATTATGGTTGATACCTGATCTCAAAGGTAAAAAATAAAATCAGATCGACTGCATTTACCCAAAATTATAAATGTGTCTCAGAGGGGCTTTCACAAAACACGTGGAGAGAAACAGTGGTGGGACCCTCCCCTTCAGGACAGATAAATAATATTAGAAACTACATGACATAGGCACAGATTTTTGGGGAGACAGGGAGGACATCCCCCTCTGTAATATGACTACATGCATTTGTACCCCTCAATTAAAACAAGTAGCAGAAGACTTTTATTTCTCCAAAGTTAAGGACATTTGCACCATAAACTGATGCAGAAAAGTTACAAATTTGCATTTAAAAAAAAGAATCACCTGAATGCAGGAAAGTGTTTGATGCTCACATTTTTATGGCTCCCAAACCCCCTGCTCCATGTGTGTCCCACCCATTCTTGAAGCAAAAAGTGCAGAACATAATATTAAGTAAATACTAGGTTAAGTGCTATAAATTACATGAGTTTGAAGCAAAATGTAAAAGTGTTTGGAGTGAAAATGGAGGCTCGGAGAAGCAGCTTTCGGTTGGTTTAAAAACATAAAATACTTTATTTAGTGTGACTGACATATTTGCTGATTCAAAAATTGTCTTTTGATGACACAATTTTGCTTTTCTGTACAGTTATGTGAGCCTGGGCTTACTTGGTCACACCTAAAATGGGTCCGTAATTTAATTCTACACTCAATTTAATAATTTCGCACTTCAGGTTTCTGATTCTTTTATTATTCCAAGGATATATGCATTTAACAAATTCTTGATTTTCAGCCCCTCTTTCCACATACTTTACAAGCCTATGCGCAAACACATGGGCTCTTTTTTTGGCTGTTCCAGTTATTCAGTTATTACCAAAATATTTTCCTCTCTGCACTTTTAGGAAACACTCAGCACTCTTAGATGGTGTAGTGCTCTGGCCCGGTAGAATACTTTACAAAATGTAGCAAATATCCTCTGATTCAGACTAAGAGAAGTTATATATTTAATATAAACTTTGTTTTCTCTTGTTTTGCACACAGGACACATAATCAGTCACAGTAAAAAAAAAGGAAAAAAAAGGTGTAAATTAATGATGGCTGAATTCCAATAAGCTGCTTTAGCTGTCAAATTAGGATTTTTGAGGATGGAAAAAAGGATGAAAAATTATGGGGGCATCATTTCATATTTATTTGATAGAATAAACATTTTGCACATTGAATATGTATTTGCCTCGTAGTATAATCTGATATTAGAGACGGCTTTTGCAGAAAAATATCCTCCAATTTAACACCGTGATGTTTAATTACAGCAGGCTTGAGTAGAAAGTACCTAATATCTATTAAAACTCCCTAAGTTGGGAAAATTCCAAACTTCTATACTTATCAAGAATTTACTTTTTATTGTTGTGTGTATAATAAAACAATGTTTAATCATGACAAGAAAACTGTTGTGATAAATTAAGAGAGGATAAAATAAAAAGGTGGAATATTCAACATATTCAGTGTAATATTACACCAAGAGCCCATCTGGATTAATTTTTAATAACTGACTAATTGTTATTCAGCAACTGTGTTAGCTCTAACTTTAATGACATCTGCTTTCCTGGCTTTAACAACGACGGAGCACCTTTCTTGATGTTATTTATTCCTTTACATCTCTGCAAAAAGTAACAGATTTAATATGAAGTGAGTAAATTGAGGTGTTTCATATAAACAAAATGTCTAACGGGCTGATGTTTAAGTAGCGTTTAAAAGAAATCATTCCACTTCAAACTGAAATGACAAAAAACAACACAGAGTTGCAACAAAAACCTAAAAAAACAGACATACAAAATTACCTTGATGTCAGAGGAACTGAAATGCTGATTAGTTTGCGTTGCTCGGCATCAGCTCGTCCAAACGGATTCTCTCGGGTGGGCCTCACTGCTCACAACTTTCCACCTCCATGTCTGCTGTCTCATCCAGCTCGCCAGCTTCTGCGGGGTCCACTTCCCTTGGCTCACAGTCACCATCTTGGTAACAGCAGACAGTTGGTGGGCAGAAAGGAGTCTGCTGGAGTACTCGAGGTCTGCGGACCCAACTGGCGTTTGTGAGGCAGATTATTCTTGTAGTGAAACTGGCCCTGAAAAACAGCCTGGATCCTGTGGCTGATTAGTTTCTCTGGCAGGGAGGCTGTCAGGCAGAGGGTCTCCTGTTGCCTTGGCTCAATGAGAGGCTTAAGTTTCCCAGGGACACGGACGGGTTTGTACAGGCATGGATGCCTTGGCTTGTCCGGCTATTTGACAGAGAAGAAGAGAAAGTGTGGAGACATTGTGATAATGAAAAGAGACACTGGTAGAGAAACTAGCTTGAAGGGAAACTGACTTTTAGTAGAAGCAGACTTTAAAACAACCTTTCCTGAACTAACTTGCATTCTCACTTTTTCTACAATGTCTTGATCACACTCAGTTACACACATTCACACCTGAAAACTGCTAAATACAACCCCTAGGTCTTATTTATTAAATAAATGGCTCTTCATCTGTGATTTGCTGAACAAATCCACCACTCCACCTACCTGCCCTATAGGAATCCTCCTGCCTCTTCTATTACGTTGTTACCGGCAGCGTTTCAACCTGGCGCTGTCCGACGGACAGAACCTGATGGCAGGTTCTGTCCAGCAGCGTTATCAACTGATGCTGCCCGTCTGTGTATCCTTCTGCTGCACCAGGTGCCATCCGACCATGCGGTGGCATATCATAACTGGGGATGCGTACCAAAACCTGGTATTAAATGGACAATGGTGACAAATTATTAACGACGGTTTACAGTTCTATCTACAGTATATTGGAACAAATGAAGAAAATATTTTTCTTGTTTATTTAGGGTACATAATTGTTAACTTTTACAGTTTTTTAACTCATCATCTGCATTTCTAATTTGCACCACTTTTAACACATTCTTCTATGATCCATTTTCGCTTTTCAATCCAGAGGAGAGCTCTGTGTGTGTCAGAGCCTGCAGCCTACTGCATGTGCGAGTGTAGCGAGGTCAGCACTGCCACAAGTAAGCCACTCAGTGAGATGCTCCAAAGTCTGGTTAAACTTTACAAGAGTTGATGCTGTGACTGCTTGTTGCCACAAGAACAACTGTCTTGCATGTAAGGGCAAAAAAACATGAGCAATCTTTCAAAACATCTAGCGAAACTGCATCACAAACAGGTTGAGAAATGCGCCCCGTGGCTCAGGTGGCAGAGTGGGCACCCCATGTGCAGGGGCTGCGTCCTGGCCGCAGCAGCTGCGGGTTCCATTCCGGCCTTGGCCCTCTGCTGCCTGTCATCCCCTCCTTCTCCCTTTCATGCTTGAGCTGTCCTGTCAAAATAAAGGTAAAAAGTCCAGAAAATAATCTTTAAAAAACAAAGAAAGAAAAGCAGTATTGGTAAGAGTAGTGGTAGGCTACCTTTAAAATCTTAATGATACCCATCCCTAATCATGATACTGCAAAAAGTTCCATCCAATAAAAATTGATGTATGAAAGGTGGCTTTTGGCGTTGGTATCTTACGCCAAAATCACTGACAAAGCGGCGTATTTGAGGGCTTCTGAATGAGAAGGGTGGTGCATGCTGCCACTTGGTGACATCATCTGAGAGCACAATGTATGTTTTCATAGTTATCATCATTTCTGCCAATCGATGCCCCTAAATCCTACACACTGAAGGGGTTTTCAGACAAGAGTTACCCCGGAGTGTCACCCCTAGTTGATTGTATCAAGGGGCGCCCCCAGACGGTGATCGCCGGTGGAGCAGCGGCGCCCTCCTCTCATCAGTGTGACCGGCCCACCGCCGCCCGGAGGAGCTGCTCTCTCTCCGCTGCCCAAGTTCACAAACCGCTGGCTGTGTGTGAGAGTGGTTAGACATTGTCAGTCTGAGTGTGTGTGTGTATGTGTGTGTGTGTGTGTTCTTACTCTTGTTTTGGATTGTCATACAGACCTCTGATCAACTTCAGATGTGCTTTCAGGCCGGGACGGACTCAAACTTCTAACTTACTACATGTTTTGAAGATTTGCCGGCTTTGTTTCCTCTCTAACTGAAGTGATTTTTGTGGATGGCGCGGTCTAACCAAGATGGACCCGGGTTGTCTGTCGGTTGGGGAATAGATAACGGCTTCACCCTGTGAATCTAAATGTAGACGTTATTTAACTATCCGCTGTACACTCAACATTCACCAGTTTGATGTAACCGGACTGGGTCATTTCCACCCCAGAGGTCACATCCTATGATGGACATTTTCTCACTTAAGTTTCGGTGAACTTTTCCCACGACTCGCCATGTCGGGAGTGGTCCGCACCCTGAGCCGCTGCCTGCTCCCGGCCGAGGCCAGCCGGGACCCGGGCAGCAGCAAGGAGGGGAGCCGGGAGAGGGACGCCGCGCAGGAGCGGGAGGCGCGGCGCAGGAGCCGGGAGATAGACGCGATGCTCGCCCGGGAGAGGAGAGCCGTCCGGCGGCTGGTGAAGATCCTCCTGCTCGGGGCCGGGGAGAGCGGAAAGTCCACATTCCTCAAACAGATGCGCATCATTAACGGGCAGGAGTTTGATAAAAAGGCACTTCTGGATTTCCGGGACACAATCTATGAGAATATACTGAAGGTAAGAACAAGGTTTCATGGGAAATAAACAGTTTGAGGCCTTCAGACAAACTTTACAGCCCCTGAGTCCAAAGTTTAAACCACCACACTTATTACCCGTGCCGCTGTCAACCCCTGCTTTTGTTTTTTTTAATTCAGATTGATAGTTTGTTTCTTGAGAGCTAGTGTGGAAAGTATGAAACCCCTCTAACCACTTAAAGTAAGTAAAGTTCAACTCAAGGATGTGTGAGTAACATCCAGTAGACAGGAAGGAGTAGTTGATTAATCAATTAGTCTTGCCTGCTGAAACAATTGATTAGTTAATCATTTACAGTACTGTGCAAAAGGCCACCTTAAACTTTGTTATTTTAGCAAGGTTAATGATCATACATATTTAAGTCTCAGTAGTCTCTTTGCCAAAAACACAACGAGAACATACAGGAAATATGTGTACAATACTAAAAATGCAAATATTTTAGAATAAAACAACTTGTTAGACTAAAGTTGCAAGTATTAGGTTTGACCTCCCTCTCTACTTCATGTCTTGAGCTCTCTTGGGCAGTCAATATGAGATGTACAACACTAATCGCCTGGTGTATTTATACCATTTTCACCATTCAAGACATGTCCAAAGCTCAAACCATTTTGTTCTGATCTGACTAGTTTTTGGTGTTTTCATTCAATGTACGTGCTCTCTGTATTCTTTGTTCGTATCTCAATAAAGAGTATATATATAGGAAGATAGATAGATACTCATTACGACAATTAAAATAACAAATCTATGGTAGCCTGAGACTTTTCCACAGTACTGTAATTTTAAGTAGTTTTTCATGGAAACATTGCCAAATGTCACCAGTTCCAGCTTCTAAAATGTAAGGATTTTGTGCTTTTTTATCATTTATAATGGGAAACTGAATATATTCGAGTGAGAAGATAATTGTGAAATTGAAATCTGACATTTTACAGACCAAACGATTGTTGATTAATCTAAAAATAATCAGCAGATCAATCAGTGATAGAAATAATCAGTATTTGCAGCCCTAATATTGACATTTTCATCCCACAGTTGAGGCTCACACTCACAAGCAAAAATTCAAACACACAGAGGTTTGTTGACATAGTGCATATTTTTATCCTGAAGTGTGTGTGTGTGTGTGTTCCCTGTGTGTGTGTGTGTGTGTGTGTGTGCGTGTTCGTTCCCTGTTAGTGTGTGCTGTCCCTTTGTTTGCTGTCATGGCTGGGCCTCCTTCACCAGCTAACAATACCAGACTATTCCTGAGGGATGAGCACATCCGCCCTGAGTGCCACAGTGCCCAGACAAGGATGATAAGAGCCTGCACTTCTACACAGCCAAGGCAGTATACAATACCCTCCCCTGAATAGCAGCATACAGTGGCGGTGCTGTCTCGAGCCACATCATGAACAGGACCCCCACCCCACTCCCACCTCACCACCATTTAACCTCCTGAGAAACACACATTGCATGATGAGTAGGAGGGCACGGGAAAGGCAAAAACTGCCAGAAATCACATGATTGGAAATGTACATTTTGGACAAAAAGGGGCGTCTTTCCCAAAGCAGCATAGTACAACATATCTCTAATCCTTATCAAACAACATAAAACATAATAATACTATTAGGGTTGCATATAACTGTTACTTTCACTAACAGTCAATTTATTAACTCCCACAAGAAATCCAATAATCATTTAGTCTATAAATTGTCAGAAAATTGTGATGGATGTCCAACGTTACATCCTCTAAGTACTTGTTCTTTCAAAGCGACAGTCCAAAACCCTAAAATATTCAATTTACAGTCAAATAAAACTGTGAGAGAAAGGCAATAAACAACGATCATATGATTATTTCCATTACTGATTAATTGGTCGATTATTTTCTTGACTAATTATTTCCACCAGGCATAAAAGTTTGGTTGTGTGCATGTGTGTGTGTGTGTGTGTGTGCGCGCGCGTGTGCGCGCGTGTGCGCGCGTGTGCGTCTGTATCCCTCTGTCTGCAGCTAATTTTGTAAACTTAAGAACCAATCAGCCTAATTATTTGTGTGCACATTTATGACTGTTTATTTGAGGATGTCTTGTGGTTGCAGTGATTAAAAAAACCCAGTGTTTTTCTGAAATCATCTCAGCTAAAAACCAGAAGCCCTACCTGATCGTCTGCAGGCCACATTTTGGCCTTTGTTGTGGTTCAAAAACTGTCATCTATAGAAAACTTTGGTCTCATTTTGAAGCGGAGCATCTGCAGATTAATTCCAAGTATGTTATGATTAGTTAGGCACATTACTAGATCAAGTCAAGTCAACAAGTCAGTTGTTTTTGTAATACCAGTTTCAGGTAGCTGCTTGGCTTTCAGGTGGAGACCTGCACTCTTTAGACTATAAAAATATGTAAAAGTAGTGTAAAGTGTCCATCACAGTTCATCAGAGACCAAGTTATTGTTTCAGCACTACTGACTATGTAATGTAAAATTGCAAAATGTATTATATATCATGAAATAAAGCAATTTAAAGGCCACTACAGGGCTTGAGGAGGAGACAAAGTAGTAAACAACACATCCTCGCTGCACATAGACAATAAATTCTAATGGGTGTTTGAATGGCTGAGAAAAAATAAATTAACCATTAGTGCATAATTCCCAGTGTTTCATGACACCATAAATCGAGCATGATTCCCTTGTTAAAGCTGAGGACTGTTGGTATAAGTAGGATGTTGCCTCACCTAACAGGTGCAGAGGACCGCCTCCCTTCATGGGAACCTGATGATAGAAAAAGAGAACAAAGCAAGAAGTTAAAAGGGGATAAAGCTTAAAGACAGCATTCAGGTGTGAAGCACAATTAAGCCCACAAAAATAAATAACAACGAGGTGGAGTTCAGGTGTGGTCCCGCTCCTTCAGTCTCAGTAATTATACCTCCACTAAGTGATAACTCGCTGGTCTAATCCTTGTCAAAGTAGATTTATTTATTCCCCACAAACTGAAGTGAAACTAAGAAATCTACTGATCCTAATGTAACTCTGTTAAGCCTGGTGTATCAAGTGTAGGATTTCTAAACGACGTCTACTAATTTACAAGTTGAAACTCTTGGTTAGAACAATAGACTCTATAAAAACAGTCATTGTTCAGAACACACAAAAACAACAATGAATCTTATTGTACTGATTTACTACTAAATGCTTGTTTGTTGCAGGGCAGGGAAAGAGACACTAGTTACCTGCAATTAGCTGTGTTTTGACAGTTTTTGATATCTACTGTGCAGCACGGACTTTGGGGGCACAAAATACAGGCACCGTGTTGGAGGAGGAGGGCAGCGCAGCTGATGGGGCGGACAACATTAAAGCAGGAAGGGAGCTACTTTGTAATTACACAATAGTGATAAATGAAACTGTTTTTTTCAGTCGCAGCCAGCTGCCACCATAGACGCCTGCTAGTAATACCACTGACCACATCTTGACTGTCAGGATACAAGTGTTCAGTTCAGACGGTCTTTTGTCTCTCTAGCGCTCTTTTTTAAATTCTTGACACAATTATTTCTGTCACTTTTCATCTAAACAATCAAGTGCGATACTGTGAATGACTCCCCTTGACAATGACGGACACTTTTCATTCTACCTTTAGATGTGGCCGCTTGGATCAAGTATAAACACTTAATTTATAGGGTTCCCGCAGTCCTTAAAGGCATTCAATTCCTTTATACAAAAATAAGGCATTAATTGGTATTATGTTAATCTTTCAGTGTTCTAAAAATGCTAAGACATCAGAAGTAAGAGTTTATAAATGTCTTTTTTTTCTGATGTTGCACTTTAAGCTCTCAAAATAACATATGTTTTTTTCAATTTAATATACCAATCTGTTACAGATCAGTACAGTGAAACCAACAAGACTATTACCCCCTTTTCACTAGCATGGAACGCATTCCATTCTGGTTCACGCACCTAATTTCTACTAAAAATAAATTGGTTGAGAACCTGAAAAGTTTGTTCCCAAATGGAGCTAAAAAAGTTTTCTTAACCTGAAGTGTGAACTATGACAACATCTGTGGGTGTGCCGTATTCTACAAGTTGGAAAGAGAGTAAATTATAGGCAACAATGGAGAAGTCAAGGGAGAAATCTTTGGAAAAACAGAGCTTGCAGTGCCTCATTAATAGTTGGTCCAAGCTTGTTTTTTGGATAAAAACAAGTATCTGTAATAACAGAACAAAAGCTCACAAGTAATCAATGTAATCTGCAATTATAATGGTTCTGCTGAAAACTGGTGAAAATGCAGGCTGGTTCATTAGATAGCACCAAGAATCTACGAATCCTATACAGAACCGGTTAAAGAACCACAGCTAGTTTGGTGGAAAAGGGGACTCTGTTCCTGGCTTGGATGTTTAGAGCAGGGGATCCACTGTCTGCTACCCAGCTGTCACTGTGCCATGGATAACATTAAAAGTGAAAAGTGAACCAAAATTGGCTTTACCAAGATTTTGTGGCATGGCTGAAACTGGTCTAATGCAATGCATACGAGGCTCAGTGTATTTTATGCAAAAGGTTTTAAAACTTTCCAATTGTTTTTTGAGATAGTGGAATCTCACAAGTCATGTTTAATGTTACAACAACCATTTGGACCAAACTGTTCCCAAACCAAGGTCACTCACTTGGTCGTGAAGTCATTTCAAAGTCTTAAATCCAACTTGTCTTAAGCTGTAGGAACCCTGATTTATATACTTGAAGCATGTTTGATTTGAAATCCTTTGCGGTGAGACAACAAGTCGTAGGAACTGCTTCTTTTCTGGTACAACTGACCTTTTACACACAGAGGCTGCATATTTCAAAGGACAAATAGGTGTGTCCCTCCCTCAGAGCGTCTGAGACCATAACTAATGCAGAATTCTTGTGGTCCTTATCAGCTCATAAAAGTCAATTTTTTCCGTGTTTATCATCTATAACTTCTCCTCAAGCAGACCACAAAGTTTAAGTTTCAGTGGTAAACTAGGATTAAGGTCAGTTATGCTGGAGTTTATAATAGGAGTTGTGACATTGGATAGCAGAATAAAGGTTAAAGCATTTATGAAAGGGCCATTTAAAAAGCAACTCATCCAGAAAGAGAAACAACAGTTTACAACAACATAATTATTATTTTTGTTGTCTGTTTAGTGGTTCAACAAGCAATGACAACCTGGGTGAAAATATCTGCTAAACTCAAAGTGGATATATTACTATATTAGTTGATAAGGATCATCTGAACACCAAAATAAAAAAATTACTAGGTCATATAAGAGTATGGGAAGGATAATCTGGTATTGTCCAAAATTTCGCACAAAAGATGGCTGCATTTACTGTCAATAATTTGGAGCAACTTTTGAGCAGACGTGGTCAATTTGTTACGGTGTTGGCACAGAATTGCAGACATTGAGACAAACTTTCTGACTTATACAGACAGACGGCCGTACAAACATGCGGGCATACAGGCAGAGAGACGGACACGATTACAGAGTCTACAGATACACAGTTTAGCAATTTGATAAGGTTAGCGTTGGCTCACAGACTGAAAAAATGTTGATGATTATATAGACAGTAATCCTGAGCACATGTGACTCAGAGTGCACTCACAGTGGCTCTCCATCATGCTGCTGTTGGATCTGCGTACCGTGTCAGTTCACGGTTACATGTGCGTCTTTGTGTTTAACTCCAGTTTTTTTTTCTAACTTACTCATTTCAACTGTAAAAACAAAACCATCAGGTCCTAAAAGTACATTTCAATGAGGGTTCACACCTAAACACACACCACAGTTACTCACAAGGGAGCATCTCAGCCACACAGCACACACGCACATAGTAACTGTATGAGTGATGATTTCTGTGAACTGTAACATCTTTTTAACATTTTTTTCTGCTTGCCTGTTTCACACCCACTCCTCCTCCCGCACACCCATCTATCTAGGAGGAGGAATCTCTCTTTGAACCTCGTTGTGTGAGATTTTTTTCCTTGCTTCATTTTTCTTTTTGAGGATTTTCCTCGTCTTTATAGAGACGAGGTTGAGCTCGGTTGGCAGCTGCTCATATTGTGGGCCTGTAAAGCCTCACTGAATGCGATATTAAGCTGTGCAAATAATCTTGACCAGACTTGACTATTGCACAAGGGTTAGGTGGTCGTGACTCACTGACACACACATATACACTCACATCCCTTAACCTGCTGTGACCTTTGAAATGTTTGGGAGTTTGCTGATATTGTTTGCTGCTGAGTCTGTGTTGATTCGATTAATAAAGGAAGCAAACAGACTTTAATAATACAGCCGATTCTGAACTTTAAGATGCTGTGAAAGAAAAAGAAAGAGAAAGAAAAAAATATTGATAAACAAGCGACAAAATGGACAAATAAAGGACGTTAAAAATGCTAGTAGTGAGACACAAAAAAAACTGTCACACATACAAGACTTTTTATATTTCTGATTCGCTGCCAAACAATCTGTCAAATTGGAGCAATTAAAAGGAATGGATACAAAAAAGTGTAATAAAAAGACGCAGAGACATAAATGAATATCTGTCTGTGTGTTGGTTGGTTTGATCACTCTGGAGGCGACCTCCCACACAGATCAGTCCACATGCTTCTCTTCAAAAAACCACCAGCAGCCACACATGCGCATGTCTGAGTGTGTATGTGTGTGTTGGACACATGTGCCTCGCTGTTAAACTTACTCCGTGTTTACCAGTAACACTAGACTTGGAGTTGACATTTTTCCCAGGAAGCAGCACATGCAGTAGGAGTTTGCTTTCCTCTGTGCGGTCAGGAAATATTTGTACAATATTGCTGACATGAGAGAAAGCAGCCGTTGGACCACTTCGCCGCATTCAGGCTCATGTATTCATGCACTGATTGTGTGTTTCTGCAGGGCATGCGTGTGCTGGTGGACGCCCGGGACAAACTAGGCATCAGCTGGCAGAGCTGCGAGAATGAGAAGCAAGGCATGCTGGTGATGTCGTGGGAGGGACGTGTGGGCGGCTCGGGGGTCGAGCCAAGTGAGTTTCAGCTGTACGTGATGGCACTGAGCGCGCTCTGGGCGGACACGGGCATACAAGAGGCTTACGCACGACGCTCTGAGTTCCAACTGGTGAGTAAATAACCCCTGTGACATACTGGTCCCCCCTTTTAGTTCCCCCAAAGTAGTTTCAAGGTTTTTGGTCAGTTTGTTCCGAGTCCTTATTTAGGCTATGTAGTGTTTACACTGCTGCAACATGCCATCAGACAGAAATATTTTGCATGTCTTGTGCACTAGGGCTGTGCCAAATGTTGATTTTTTTTGCATTCTAAGTTTCTGTTGATGTTTTTGAGTGTAGCTTCGAATGTCTGGTGTTGTGTTTTATGACTTCACCAACCAAAAAATAAAGAAACCCTCAAATGAAATCCTCAGTTTGAATTAGGGGTTACATCTTATTAAATTAGTTTTCTTAATAAAGCTTTCTTTAGTGTATAATCACCTGAAATGAATAATCATGTTTTCGTTTCCTCAGAATGAGCTGTTTATATGTACATGACAGTGAGTCGTTTTTCATGGAGATCACCATGTTGCACCATGTCTCTAAAGTAGCATGGAATGGACAAACTAAACACTGGCTCCAGATAGGGCCATTCACATTTTTGGCGTTCTTGCATCAGGCACTGTAGTTAGAAGCCCCTCTACAATGACAGCGTTGGAAAAACACAGATTTTTTTTAACATGAAATTGCTTTATTCAGTGTTTTTACTAATTTAAATCACCTGGTTCGTTTGTGTTGGAGAGAAAGAGAACACAAATAATTTGCCTGCCGGCAAAAACTCCTCCAAAAACTAAAAAATGAACACTGAAAGAATTCTAACCAGAAGAAGTTTCAGCTGGTTGAAATCTGCAATCCTCTATGCTTAATACCTCTAAATCGTCTAAACCTACATACCTTACCTTTAAATCAACTGTATGTAATGTAAATCTACAAACGATGCTATTTGTAATCTTTACCTGCAAGTGTGCACAACTACTGAGTTTAAACAAAATGAATATACATGCAAAACAAAGAAAAAAATAGAGCCCATCTTGCGATGATGACCCAACATTTCTCGGTCAACAATGTCGTCCAGAGGCGTGATGTGTGTGTGTGTGTGTGTGTGTGTGTGTGTGTGTGTAGCTTACCTACATCTGGCGCCCTTGCTTGGACCACACCCATCTTTGAATTCAGCCGTTATTGTGATCTCAGCTACGCCTGTAAAAATGTGCAGAGACAGATAGACATATAAACACGTGGCAAAATACTCAACACCATTTCTGTGGTAGTTCCTGCTACAATCGATGTCTCCAGGACCACATTTTGCCATAATAAAACACACACACACACACACACACACACACACACCAAACGAACACACACACACACACACACACACACACACACACACACAGCGTTGTTGTGACGGGTAAAAAGCTGCACAGCATTCAAATGTTGATTTAGAATTCAAATGTCAACCTCATGAATGAAGCACACTATTGGGCACAGCCCTGCATGTGCATTTGTTTTACACATGTCCACGAAATAAACATATCAGGATCCTCTGGTAGATTTTTTAAAGAAAGTTCAGCAGGTTTAAATAATGTTCGTCTGCACAGAGATAGATTTTAATGCAGGCTGCTTGTTCAGGATGGATGTCTGTGACCATTTAAAGACATACCTCCCTCCAAAAATAATCTGTGTATTGTTTAATCTCATATCCAAGAATGATAAATTACAAAATTGCATTGACATACTTTTCCAAATGTTGAAGCCAATTCTGATACCAAGAAGAAACATTTTAACATTTCAAACCAGCCTTCAAAACCACTCATGGAGCAGTTTGCCAACCACTCTACACAGAACGTCCCAAAACTCATTAAATGGTTCAGAAATAACCTTATACGCTAAATCCTCCCATGACTGTCAGCCTTAAAAACCAGCCTGGAGTACATTTACTGGCCAGGAGTCATGATCAGTCATAGATTACTCACTGGCTGATGCTTCACTACTAATGTGTCTCATAGCCAAAGCATATCTGATGAGAGCTCCACTTATTTAGCAGTGTGAAAATGTAATATTGCCTTTTCTGTCTTTTAAGTCGTGGCAAAGTATTAAGTAAAAAGTCTATTTTCTTTAAAAACACACACCAAATATCACGGAGGAGATTAATATAGCCCTGGGCCTGTGTTGCCCATCATTTCTTTCCATCGCTTCTGTCTTCTCTCTGTGAGCTGTTAAATTGAGGAATAAAACCACAAAAATAACCTTTATTAAAAAAAAAAAAACTTGCACTCTGCATGTTTACTGGTTGTGCACCCCCAGCTCCATAAATATTTCCACATCACTTCAGTGACGTCAGCAGCCTCGAGTCGCAGATATCTGCACAGTAACTGATTTACCACAGCCAGGAGTCACAGAGCTAATAATAAGTGACATGCTCAAAACTTGAGAGGAAGTAACTGGATAATATCAGAAATGTTTTTTACCTTTCAGCTGGAGAAAGAAGTCACAGTCAAGGAGCGCTGCACTGAGTGAAGGCTCTGGAAGTATTTATTGTTTTTCTGCGTAACTAACCTCAATCATGTTTTTGTGTTTGGAGACTTTCCAAAGATGTAATTATTTTTCTCCTGACTGGAAATGGAGTCGGTGAAGAGAAGCCCCGCGGAGTTTCATCTGCCATGCAACACTGCACCGAACACAATCCGAAATGGCTCGTAGATTGCAGTGTAATTCTTTTTCCCTCTTAACCATAATATATTAAACACATACTGATCAGTACCACTGGGTTGCACACATCACTGATCCTCATCTCACCGTATAACTAGTCACATGAAATAAATGTTAAAAAAAAGGAGAAAAAAAAAGGCTTTTTTCTTTTCGTTTTGTTTTTTTTGCTTTTTTAAAGCAGGGTTTCATAAAATGGCACCTAAATGTCAGAATGAGGTGCAGAGTTTTGATGATCTCAAAGCCTCAAAATCATCATAGGTTACATAAGGTGACATGATTTTCATTTTATTTTTGCAGAATATAATTTAGGGCAATTTACAGACAGGACAAATTTACATCATGTCGTTTTGATGGATGAGAACTTTTCTCTGCTGTGATGCCAATGTGTAATTTAGACCAATAGGACATCCAAATTTCAGCCTTAAAGTTGCTCTAAATCAATACTTTGTATTAACAATGGATATGAACATGATGGATGGCTTGTAGTGGCAAAGTACAAATGTACGTGTACCATTGCCACCGCAACCATTTTCCATAATATATTAAAAATAAATCTCCGTACACATGTCAAATTGTATTCAATAACCTCATAGCCCACTGCCGTCTACAAAGCAGCCTCTTTTAAAAGATACATCATTACGACCTCCTCCACAGTCACCTTCTTTGTTGTCGCCAGAAACGTTTGACTCTGCCCTTTAGTGCCATCTATTGGCTGCATCGATGCAATTATGAAGGATGCATGGAAATATGCGGGGGTCACGTTTACAACATTTGAGACTGACGTGTCTATTTTCTTGCACAAAAGGAGTATAAATGAGGCCTAACTTCTGTATAAACTTTTTTATTACAAACCGACTTGCTGCAGGTTGTGAATTCAGTGAGGTAAGGTTTCTCAGTAACAACCAAACAAGCAGTGGATTAGTTACGTTTGTTTGCTCAGAAGTCAGATGTTTATTCTTTTGTACTTTTTTAAATATGACTCTAATTGTTATTTCCATGTTTATTTTGTTGCCATACATGTTTGATGAAAATGACATACTGTACTAAACACTATATACTGTAGCTAAAGAAGAGTGAGAGATACTCGCACAGCTGCGAGGCATAACATCATAGACTTTGTAAGGGTAAACAGTGTGCAGATCAGCATGTTTTCAATCTGGCTTGGTGAATTAAGGATTTATTTCAACCAAACCTGAACTGGTGATTGTTGGAACAGTGAGTTTAAATGAAATTCTACAATAAGTCTTCAAGGCAAGTAAGCTAACATCAGACTTAGTTCAGTGAAACAGAGAGGCTTGGATTGGTGTATGGTTGTATTCTTCTGTTTAAAAAGGAAAATAGGGATAAGAACAGGTCAAAAGTTCATAAACTAGCGAATGTGAAACACTGCTTGGCCACACCGACAACAACTGCCATTTTCTTTTGTAATAGTCAAATGACTACGGCAAACAGTTCAATGTCCTTTCTGCTAAATCTATTTCTATGGTTATTACAAACTCTGCAGTTCCCCTCAGCTCTACAGAGCTTCATAGCATCTTTGAGCTCATTGTGTTGGTTTTGCAGCTCTTGATTTTCTCTGCTTTGGGTTCACTTTGACCACCAGGCTGTAAACATCACTGTACACTGTCTGCCCACACCAAACAACAGACAAAGTTATCTAGTGAACATTTAGCAGCTAAAGAGTCAGATATTTTCCTCAGGCGTTGGTGGGGACCAAAACGAGAGCTAAAAGGAGATTGAATATTGACAGTGTTGAGTTTACAGCTTGTTTCAGTGCACCCAAGTGGCCAAAAACACATTTTGAATAAATACGGAAATGCTTCATTATTCCATATAAACACGTGTCAGTCTAGAGAGAGTAGGGTGGGGTATCTGTCAGCTCTTTTGCTGTTGTCTTTGGACCTTTTCTGTCTCTGCCGCCTGAAGAAAACCAAACAAACTGAGACTTGTTTAAAGCAACCACTTACTGTAGTTTAAAGATCAATTTGTGAACAACAGAACATCTGGAGAACCACTTGGTTTTTACACAGAACTCTATAAGTGTCTACAGATATTCAGTGAAGGGCCAGACAGACTGTTAATGACACTTAACGTTTCAACAAAATGTCACGAATGATCATTAACCATATTGTCAACATAGTGAATGTCTCACGGCGTCTCCAGCTGCTCTTGTTGTCAGGGCGGTTTGTGTCAGCTGTAGCAGTTCATTTTGTATTTCTTAAGTAACACAGCAGCTCTACTTTATGTTCTGTATGTTTGACCTTTTACTTTGTAACTCATTTATCAGTGACAAAACTATCTGGAGTCAGACAGAAGCCACTTCCGTCCCCCTCTCACTTAACATACTGTAAGTGTGTGTGTATGAGATGTCAGAGCACAGCTTTGGGTCAGACTGCCTTGTCTTATCTGGAGTCGCTGTATGATAAAGCTTGTGCTGTGCAACTGCACAGACTTACAGACATCATTCTGGCGTAAAGGATATGGCTGGTGATATTCTGTGTTTTTCTTAATGGCTACAAATTCCAGGAAAAACTAAAACTACTGAACAAGTGACGTCTGTGTATCAAAAGTCTGATATATCGTGTTCCTCACACTGTTGTCCACTGACTATTAAAAAACATCAATGGGCCACACTGACACTGTGGTACTGGGTGAGATGAGCAACAACAGTTTATTTTGAGTAAATCCAACAAACACCATCCTGCTGTATAACGAAAGTGTTCGCCTTTTTCAACCTGGGTCTGTCTTTTAAATTTTGTTCACAAATAAGTTTTAATCAGTGTGAGCAACTACCTCTCTTTTGCCAACAGAAGTAAAAATGTACTCCGGTCAGAGTTATGTTTTATAAATGTTTACAACTGAGTTAAAAGTTAGCATGACCCATAATCAGAAATGCTGTAATGATGAAAATAAGACATATGGTAAAAATATAGGGATTCCCTTGTGGCTCTGTCTGCATAACGTCCCCCCAAATGTACTCTCTGCCTCTGTTTGCTGAAAACAACAATACCCAGTTGTTTAAGGGAATCGCTTAGCTTGTTTTAAAAAAATAAAAAATATATTTGTAACTCTTTCTAAAGATTTACAACTTCAGCATGAACAAATGTGGTCAAGTGTCACAGAGTGAAACTGGAAAGAACAGAGACAGTGGCTCACGCTGTTGTTGGTTTTTGTCTTTCCATGTGATTTGTTGACAATAAGAGAGGAACAGAGGAACGTCAGCCTTTTGCTTTTCAAAGTAAGAAAAACCAAAATGTCTACTGCGGAGTAAATGTGCTGAGTTAGACGCTCTCCACCTCCCCCCTTCTCTCCACTCTCTGAGAGGTTTTCCGGGGATACCACAGTCAGCTTTTCCCAGGCACTGCTGGAGCTGGGCCACAGACTGACGGGGGAACGAGGGAGGAAAGAGAGAGCGAGAGAGAGTCTGATGAGAGAAAGAAAGAAAGAAAGGGGGGGTGGAAAGTAGAGAGGAGCAGCAGTGAAGGAGAGGTGGAGATAGTGAGAGAGAAAAAAAAAACGAAAGCAGGGATTTTGTTTACTTGTTCTGTGTTCCCACCACACCCAGATAACACGCAGTTTGATATAGGACGTAAACACCAAAAACCTCTTCTGCTTGACAAAAACAAGGCTGTATATCATGCTGTGATGGTAAACTGCAACTGTTGTCTTCAGCCGCACAGACATCCTGAATAAAGGAGGCAGGGATCAGACTGTATACTGTATATAGGGAACTTTGAAGGCCCGCTAAGATGTAAAGAGCCTATAAAACACGCACACACAGACACACAGACACACAGACACACACACACACACACACACACACATATGGTCGACTATATGAGGTTTCAACCTGGAAATCTCTGCTGCTGCTGTTTTTCATGAGTTAATACTGTATGTACAGTATGTAACTTTATCTACAAGTGTTTACTGAGTGGAAAAATCTCTTTTTCTGTGTCCTCACATCTGGATTTGGGTGTTGTGTTTCCCTTTCTACCGCTCCTCTTTCCGAGCATCCTCATGTGTGTGGGTGTGTGCCGACGTGTGTGATGAACCGAACATTGTTCCCATAACAACCAAATATGAGATATGTTATTCACTAATATTTTTTTTCTTTTGGTTTGAGAATCAAATAATAATTCTGGTTTTATTACATCTTGAATTTTATATTCATAGTTAAGTTCTATGATTTCAATCAATTATGACAACACTGTTCTCTGGAAACATAACATTAGTAGAGCAAAGTGGATCTGTGCTAGAAAAAACATGCTGTTTATCTAAAACACTGTATTCAGTGATTAAAAGGACAGCAAGTGCTCCTGAATGCTGCCTCATTGCACAGAAAAACTGCATGCACAAGAACAGTAGGTCGAAGTTGAACCAGGAAGTCGGTCTGTAAACTGATGGATGTTTACAACAACAGACAGCTTGAGCCAGACTTTAATGTTTGGATTTATTTCTCCTCCAGATAAGTTTGACTAACCTGGAAGTTTGTTTACCCCTCGTAATGTCCTGCCGATTGCCATACACCTTTGGTCCTCTGGGGTCATTCTGACCCCGCCCTGTTTTGACTGTTATTTAAAGCATATTGTATAAATTGTCAATCAATTCTGGGTTACACCTTTAGTTTACTTCAGTTCAATCCATAACCACACATTTTTCCCTTCATTTTTGATTTTAGGGCCAATACACATTGTTTACATAAGTATAAAAAACATATTTTGATGGCAAAAGATTTCAGGACAACACAAGGGTTAAAATCTGTCTGATTGTTTGACTGTTCCAAATTTTTGACCAGTTCAGACTTCTTAAAACAACACTGTTGTGTTCCCAGATTTAAGCCGTTAACTTGGTGAGTACAGTGTTATCATCACTGATAGGGATCAAGACCCCAACTATGAAAACAAGCCCCACACTGAAATAAACTGGAATCATCCATTCAAGAACAATTAAGTCATTGTAATTAGATTATAAATTATGTAATTATCGTTCACATTTATAGCTGATATACAACATACAAATACATGTACGAATTATATAGGGTTAAAACGATTAGTTGTTTTAAGATATAGCAACATTTCCTCATTAAAATTTAAAAAAAGTCTTGACCAATGCGATGTATTTTTTTCATTTTGTTTACTTACATTATCCCAAATATTTAACAAAAATGTTAAAATACAAAAATCTGTAATGTTAATCCAGTCATTTGTCCCCATCGCATGTCAGTAGCTTCATATCTACTTTGCATATGCGTCAGGGTTGTGGTTGTCTGCCAGAAGCTGTTATGAATGAACTTTTGTTAGACTTTATAGATCTTGGTCGTTCTTAACAATATGTTTTAACCACATGAAGAGTTTTAGTCACTGGATGTCTGGATTTTAAGTTATCAGAGAAGCAAGCTGAACAAATGTTGGCGGCAGCTCGACTTCAGCCCCTGCCATGCTAAAAAGCGAAGGAAAAACACTCATTTTTAATGTGAAACTGCTTTATTAAGTATTTTAATCACTGGGTCTGTTTGTTTGTTTTGGAGAGGACAAGACCTCTGCTAACAATTTGGCCTCTGGTTAAAACCCTCTGAACAATGAACACTGAATAATGCTAATGCGCAGAAACATGCATGATGGCCTTGCTCTGTCTTTTGTTATTGATTTGATTGAGCCCCCTAGTAGCAGAAAATTACATAATGTATGTTTCACTGATTAGTCAATCATAATGTGGACGTTTATTTTATAAAATCTAAGCTTATCTGGGATCTGAATTCTTTTAGATTCGCGAGCAAATTGATTTTATTTTCAGCTATTTTAGGGAACAAAGTTATAGATAACTTTGTTTGTTTGCTGTTTTCTTTTATGCCTAAGAACTAAACTTAAACACTGACAATCAAAAATTTTTAGTTTTACCAGATAGATTACACTTGATAATATTAGATAATACTTTCTCTTTACTTAAATGACTCCTCTGATATTTTGCATATTAAAAGACACTAAGAAGATTTAACAAGCGTAACTAATTGCTAACAGAGCAAAGATTAGCAAACATTTGATTATTTAACCTGAAAGCTGGCTTGATTTGTAAATTAAATATATTTGAATGATGGACTGTTGGTTAGACAAAACAAGTGATTTTTCTGTTTTTTCCTGATGGGCATTTTGCCCTATTTGAATATAATAAATATATTAATTGAGTAACAACATGAGATGTACTACAATTATATTGACAATATATTTCTAATGTTTACAAGTTTAGTTAATATAGCATCGTAGTTTGTAGTGAGAGGACTGCAGTAGTCAAAAAATCGTAGCACGTATACCTGTGGCCACACACACACACACACACACACACACACACACACGCTGCAGAATGTGAGCTTATTCAGGTCTTTGCTGTAATAAAGCCCCTAATCTGCCCATACACACCATGAATGGAGACATTCCTCCAGCCTTACTCAACCACACACACTCACACACAAATCCAGACAAACACACACGCACAAACACACACACATACTTGGGCCTAACTACAATACAGCAGTATTCCCTTTCAAACCCCAAACTTCGCAGATTTCTGTCACACTGATCGAACAGAATCAGTGAAAAAACTGTTCAGTTCATCTCTGAAGTGTTGCGTTAATAACCAGGAAGCGTGACCCCTGTGCGGGTGAGATGTGACCTTATGACCCCCCCACCACTGACCTACAGTGTCACAGCAGTAGGAAACACAAAGCCGGGGGACTCTGATTGGTTCAGCTGGACGTGAGCAGGAGGAGGGGCTGGTCCGAGGGAAAGGCAGGGAGAGGGGAATTCCCAGAGATGAAGGGACAAATACAGAGACACACACATACACAAACACACACGTGAGCACACACACAAAGATAATTTCCACATACGCTTTAACTGCCATCAGCAGAAATGAGACAGTCTGACACAGAGGAGGCAGCAAACTAAACAGCAAAATACATTTGCCTTCATCAGACCAAGTCCAGAGATGTATAACCATAGCTATTAAAACTCAGATATAGGTGTGTGTGTGTGTGTGTGTGTGTGTGTGTGTGTGTGTGTGCGTGTGCGTGTGTGATGTGCTAAAATGACTTTGTAACTGGGTTCTGTCTGACTCGCTAATCCCCCCCTCCCCCATGTCTCTCCCCACTGTTTTCACACACACAGCTGTTTCCTGTTGAATGTGTGTGTTTCAGAGAGGGAGAAGAAGAAGAGAGAGAGATTCAGTTTTAAACTTTTGTCAGGAATCAAAAGTATGAAGATGAATTGTAAAACTACACATAGCACAATGTCACACCACTTAACACCTCAGAAAAGGGTTTTGTTTTCACGTACTGTGCTTTAGAAATCTGAGTGAACCTTTGCTGCTGTGTCAGGGAGCCCGCTGGTTTTCATTAATATCCATATGGGAATCAATTAGCAGCCTTTCGAAACTTTCTTGAGCGGTGTAATCGATTACCCTGAAGATCATACTGCAGTTACACCACATTGCTGCTCGACAACAGTGAAGCAGCGATAGTAATGAATGCGGACGTGATGTTCACTGTGATGCGATTACACAACTCAAGTTTCATGAGTCTGTAAATTGATTTTTCATACTAAACGGAAATAAAAGGGACTCAAATGCTTCCTGAAAAATCTAAGTTGACCAGCTTGTATTCAGAAAACATTAGCAAAAATAACTTAATAAATAAATTATATGTAATTTACAGCATTTGGTACTTGGTATGTTCCATCAACTAAAAGAAGATTATTGCAAACATGTTTGACTTCTACATGGTGTACTGAAGGGACACGTCTTCAGTGACAAAGACTCGTGTTCTCGAGAGATTTCAGTGGCTGCCTTGTGATGAAGATGTTAACTCTCACCCAGTGTGTTGTCCACTTCTCGCTCAATGAGCTTGTGCCTGACTGTCAAGACTCAAAGTAGCTGTATATGTAGTTGAAAATAGCTATTATACTGAGGGATTCAGTGTTGGAATGTAATTAAATACATCTCCTTAGATACAAAATATAACATTTAGAAATCATAATAAGTTATGCATCAATTCTGAGGTTAAAGATAAGACTTAATTGATCTGTTAGTGAAGTTAACAAACTACTTTGCCTGCTATTTGGTGCTGGACACATAAGACATACCAACTTAATCAGAGCTTTTTTATCAAATATAACTGCTGCTGCTGCTGGTAACTAAGTTTTATGAGAGCAGAGTTTGTTGGCCAGAAACACAAGAATAATGCAATAAATGACAGTAAATTGCTCTGTAGATGTACGGGCAATGTAGACTGTATGTAAAGATGGAGGACGCGTCTCCACTAACCTCCACTGTGCAAAAAGAAGTCAAAATCTCCTGGATCGGTTGCTACCATCTTGCACTGGTGACGTCACTTGATGTCATTGTAGTCCCTTTACGCTACACAAGAAAAACAAACAACAAAAAGCAATTTGATCAGGTGTAATAGAAAAGTATAGATTAGGGCAGTTTACAGGACTTGACCACACCAGTTCACTGAATGTGATTATGAGACAACACACTGATAAAACCCCAGATCTGTCATTTGAGTCACTGTAGTTCACAGTGCTTTCAGTCAAGCCTGTCCATAAACACAAGTCAAACAAGTCACAGAGTACGCTGCAAAAACTGTAATGAGTCTGATATGATTATGACCGGTCATATGGTTTCTGTCATATGGAGCTGATTGAGGAAAAAGCATTGATTGATGTATTATTAAATCAATAACCACAGAAAGCCAGCTTCCATGAAATGTGAATTAAATAAGAAACAAAGACAAGAAAAGATATTGTTCTATTGATCAGATTAAGTGCTTTAACTCGATTATTTGGGTCTTTTAAATTCGGTCACTGCAATTCATGTTTTTTATCTCCTTCCTGTTCCTGCAGAGTGAGTCGGTGAAATACTTCCTGGACAACTTGGATCGTATTGGTCAACTGGTGAGTGACAGCGACTTATTTAATTTCACTTTTCATTTTTTTCACCTCCTTCAACTTTGTAAGAAAATGTTTCTTCTCTTTTTCAGAACTTTATCCCAAACAAGCAGGACATTTTGTTTGCGAGGAAGGCGACAAAGGGCATCGTCGAGCACGATTTTGTCATCAAGAAGATCCCTTTCAAGATGGTGGACGTCGGAGGGCAGAGGTCCCAGAGGCAGAAGTGGTTTCAGTGTTTCGACGGGATCACGTCGATACTATTCATGGTTTCATCGTCGGAGTACGATCAGGTAACATTCAGGCACATTTCTGATCACGTAATGTTGATGTTAGTCAGACAGGCTGATCATTATTCTCCTGAGTTTTGGAATGACGAAACAGAGAAAGCAAACATCAGAGAGACATTTGAGATTTACACAAAGCTCTCTTTGTGGTCGTGCTGATGAGACTCGATTGTTGCTTCAATCGTGGCTCCGGTTCAAATCAACAGTCATATGATGACAACTGAATCCTTAACTGGTGCTCAGATAAAATCTGAAATAACCAAAGGATAAATCTGTGTGTGTGTGTGTGTGTGTGTGTGTGTGTGTGTGTGTGATTCCAGGTCTTGATGGAGGATCGAAGGACAAACCGTTTGGTGGAAAGCATGAATATCTTTGAGACAATCGTCAACAACAAGCTCTTCCTCAATGTGTCCATCATCCTCTTCCTCAACAAAACAGACCTGCTGGTGGAAAAGATTCGCACGGTCGACATCCGCAAGAACTTTCCAGAGTTCAGAGGAGACCCATGCAGGCTAGAGGATGTACAGGTACACACACACACACACACACACACACACACACACACACACACACAATGAAAACAAGTTTTTAATGTTACCACTGTTGTGAGGCAACAAACTCATTTCTGCTGCAAATTGTTTTGTGGTTTTGCTCCTTATTTTTCTCCTTCTGTTTATAACCCAGTATGCTTAATGCACACACACACACACACACACACACACACACACCGGCATTATGTGAATGAGCATCTGCACTTCACACAGACAGGCTCTCAGTGTACACAAGAAATTACAAACAAAGACAGAAATGTGCATTCCAGTTGAATGCTCAACCGCAAAAATACAAATTTCTTCAAAAGTAGAAAAAAAAACGAGCGCACCATTGAATAAATGGGTTTCTGTAAAGTTTTGCATCTATTAAAATAGTGCTGGTGATCTGTTTCGGGCTCAGACCCCTCTCTTTGAGAGAGATACTTTGAAATATCACCAATATCACCACCTTTGATGAGATTTACTTTCAAGGCCAATGAATCATAGGGATAATGGCGGGCCAAGATGTTTTGGACTGGCTTAACGTCATGGTCTAAATGATAGTTTTACTTTCACACTGCGGAGTGTATTGTTAGATACTAAACCTGACTCCCTGTTTTCTGTCCCTTTATGAGCCTCTCGTCCATGAGTAGAGCACGCTTCCTTCTGTGCAGTGGTTCAGTTGTAGTTAGATAGAAATAAAATAGTTCCTGCATTAAACCTCTCACAACCAGGTGTGTGTAGCCAGGTCATGTTTTCTGTAAAGAGACATTCTGCTAAGTTTTCTAAATGTATTTTTGGCGCTTTGAGCACCACAAACTCAGTGCCATCTAGTTAAGTTATACTGAAGCAAAGGCAGACATCTCTACAGACGGCAGCAACTTGCATTAACACAATTTAGATAGATAAACAGCACTAAAGGGAAGATAAAAATAAGTATTTTTGATTTTTGGGTGAACGGCTCTTTTACGTAAGCGTGTTTGTACAAACTGCAGTGAGCGGAGAAAAGACAGACTGCAGTGATGGAGCACGCTACTTTTCCTTTCAGCGCAAATGTGTCTGAATTTAAAAATATTCAAATGTACAGCTCTGGAAACTTACTTCAACATTATCATTTATTTGGATGGAAATATTCTGAATGTGAGGATGTATTTCTACTTTTAATAATCTTCCTTTCATCCTCCTGCCCCTCAGTGACTCTGTCTCAGTCTGATGTCTCTCATGCACAGGCACGTGTTAAAAGCAGATCAGAAACCTGGTTACCCGACCAAGAGATCAACTTCCTCATTTACATGATGTTTAAGATATCTGCTGACTGTAGAAAGCCGCTTACTTAAGAGTCCCTGCTCTGCTCCTTCCAGGCGTTCCTGGTGCAGTCGTTCAGCCGTAAGAGGAGAAACCGGGGAAAGCCGCTCTTCCACCACTTCACCACTGCGGTGGACACAGAAAACATCCGTTTTGTCTTCCACGCCGTCAAGGACACCATCTTGCAGGAAAACCTCAAAGATATCATGCTGCAGTGACCTTCACGCTGCAGACGGCGGCTTTTTCTGACTCTAAACTGTGAAACGGGTGACGAATCCAGGCCTGGAAGACCCTACAGCCCACAAACGCATATTAACACTGACCTGTGGAGCTGTTGGTTGAACCAAACAGAGTGGATTTAACTGAACTCTGAACCTGTGGAGCCCAAAAAAGTGTCTCTGGACCCGCTGGCTCACATTGGCTCCTGTGGAAACTGTGAGGGTCACAAAGGACTAGACCCTGCATTTAACCTGCATAAATGTGTGTGTGCTAAAAAGACAGTCACCTTCTTGTAGCTCTCAAGTGTTCCCGCCTTCATACACAGGTTAGTTTAAAGAATAGTGAAAAGCACCAACTACATGACATGAGCACTGAAAGTGTTTTTTTTTTTTCTCAGATGTATATGTATATATAAATATAACTAATGACAACTCCTGTCACTAAACCTAAAAGTCAGACTGCTGCTGGTGAGATGTAGTCAAGCCGTGTGAGCAAGAAGCAGCAGAGGAACAGAGAGGGAAAATTAAGGAAGACAGAAAGTTTAGAGCAAGCTGAAGAATCCCTTGTCCTAATGTCCACGTGATGCAGGGAGAGGGGTGCGGGTTTGGGCTCATTCTGGTCATATGCTGTGTTATGTGATAAGGTTGCACAAGTGTTCCTGTCAATGAACTTTAACTAAGGGAAAGGAAGAGATGAGTCTCCTCTCGTGTCTCTCTTTACCTCTCTTCCTCTGCTTGTGTTTGTGACTCCTGCCATCATACAAGAGACGAACAGCTGCAGATAAAAAGTCTTATCCCTCTCAGCCTATGACTCTCCGCTACGGCACAACAGTCCAATTGTTCTTCTCCGTCTCCAGCTGAAACAGTAGACGGCCAAATTAGAGACTCTTCTTGGTTTAAAGACACACAGCTCCTGGATGTGCATGAATTATGGTTCGTCTCTATCCCAATGTCTTTCTTCCATTTCCCACCAACGTCGCAGTAGAAGGACCACAATAGTCTCGACTTAGCTTGAGTCGTATAATAAGAATCCCCTTTACAAGAAGGCTTTGGTGTACGGTTACTCGTTCCTTTGTCTTGTAAACGTGAAAGGAACAGCAGAGGATAACAGGGCTGAACTGTCAATGAACCTTTTCCCGTGCTGCTGAGACATTTTGGACTTGTGTAGCAGTCGGGGTGGGAAGTCTACCAAGAAGATTGCCACAAAGCAAGTGAAAAAAAACAGATTGAACCAAAATAGCAGATGATAATAAGGCTGCCCCCTAAGAGTCGAGGTTTTGAAGCGTCAGTGGGAGACCCCTCAGTTGACTGAGGATGTTTCGGTCACCAGGTTTAGCTGCAGAGTGAGCACTCCTCACTTTCAGGAGGAAAGGAAAATTCAGGCTGTGCTGGGCTGGGTTCCTCCAGCTCAAGGCAAATTTAAGACTTTTTAATACAACTCAGAATGAAATTTAAGACCAATTTTACAACAACCATAACTGAATAAAAGAGAAAACAAAAACTGACATCAGTTGCTTTGGATTACAAACAATTTTGCCCAAATATTTATTTTAACATAAGAATGACTTTTTTTGGTGACGTTCATGCGAGAGGAATTCAGCAAATTTTATATATTATTTAAAAAAAACAATTAAAACAAATACAAGACGTTACCTTTATTCTGGAGTTTTACAATTCAACATCAGAAAAAAAGGATTTTTAAAAACCTTTTTTCCCATAACTGAGCATTTGTAAGACTATGTAAAATTTATTTAAGACAATTGTATACTAAGGCCTTATTTTATTTTTTTCAATTCATGAATTCAATGCCTTTTAAGACTTTTTAGGGATTCACATGAACCCTGTCTGGGACCAAAGGGGGGTCCTTCCCAGTATTAGAAAGGTGTACCTAATAAAGTTGCCAGTGTTGTATGTCAAGCCTCCAGGAACAGTGCCAGGCTTTGAGGCCAATTTGACATAACCTTGTAAGTGCAACTTCAGGCTCTGTCACATTGTGCCACTGGGCCCAAAAAAAGACTTGACTGAAAGTCAGCAATGACTTCTTAAGTCACTTTACAATGTACTTACAGTACGTCCTGCACATAACAAGCTGAGTTATTTTAACATACACCTCTACCTTTTTTCTAAACCTAAACAAGTAGTTTTGATGCCTAAACCCACCTGTGCCGCCACCACGTCATCTAACCGAGCCCCCAGAAACAGCACCTGGCTTTGAGGCCAAATTAACATAGTGGTCAAACTGGTGAATTGCAACTCCATTCTCTGTCACGCGATGCTGTTGGGCCCAAAAAGACTTTCTCACATAGACCTAAATTGTGAATAAGAAGACTGTAAATCAAGAGATACTTTTTTTTTGAGCATCACAACCAAGCGGCATCCCCCTTAACTGGAAAATAAAGAATTGTCAAAAAACGCAGTTCACTGAATGGCCACTTGAGGCTGGCTCCAAAACAGAGTCAATCCCCATAGACGCCCATGCTAATATGCCAAACTTTACAGCAGAAATAAACATGTTTAAAGCCTGGTGAAAAAAAGAGTTTTGGTCTCTATAGCTTATTGCAACATCTTATTTATAAAGTATATGGTCACAACCACCATAATGTGACTCGTTTCACTATTTGAATTTAATCCATTCGGTCTGGTGTTTGGAAAGTCTAGAAGATTGAATCATTATATCCCCATTCAAATTAGCACAGGCAAGCAAAAGTCTCCAATGGGG